>NC_133207.1:34622144-34815126 GCF_958299795.1 Porites lutea | reverse complement strand
GGTCTATAGCCATTTCTTTCTAACAAAAACAATAAAAGCACTATTGCAAAAACCTACCTAGCACTTGCTGCCTTTTCCCACAACAGGATTGTTTTTTATTTTCGCCCTCAAACTCCAAACTCGAGCGAGGATCGCACATCAGCTGACAAGATGGCGGCGCCGGTGGCCGTTTGGTTCCAGTCTCCCCCGTTCCATACACCGTCACATTTATACTCTATCGCAAGCCGATCTTCGTTCGTCTCTCAGAGCCAAACACCGCGTGTCACAAACTTGAGACTGTCACCAGCGCGCAGTTCACTCTCTATTATATAATACGCACAGTTTTTTAGCTGGCCAACTTCCTCCCTTCGCCGGTAATAAGCCCTCAAAAATACCCCCATTCACCTCTTTAATAGACCAATCACAGGCAACTTGCGCACAAAGCTAAGAAATATTTGAAGACAAGTCAATTGTGAATTCTTCCAGTAAAAGAAAGCTTCACACACAACCTATCTTTTTTACTTCAGGTTTGCTTAAGCCTATTTTCCCACGCAACATAATTCAGATTGATTGACATGCTTCGCCGGCCTTTCTCGAAGCTTAGAAACCGCAAGTCCGCTAAGTCGGTTTAAAGGTGAATTTCTCAGCATTTCGTTATTTAAAATAACTGCACAGTAATTTTCAAGGAGTTATAATAACTCCTCTAGTGGGCCTAATTTAACTCCTTACAGTGGAGTTATTTTTTGGGGAGTTATTTTAACTCCAAAAAGGGGTTTAAAGAACTCTTTTTCAGGAATAAAAGTGACCCCAGATATTGAGGAGTTGAAATAACCCCAAAAAAGGAGTTATCCTGTACCTAAAATTTTTACTCCATTTTTGGAGTTATAATAACTCCCTAAAAATAGGGTCTCTACTCTCGTGGTTGATTAACTAGAATATTGTCATCATTGTCCGGTTAAAAACAGTCACGAAAGTATCTTAAAATAACTTTCGCGATCTGAGCATGGTGATTAGCTCGTTTGAAAAAAGGAACTTTTTGCAATAGAAGAAGAAGTCTGTCTTCCAATTATTCACTGCAGAGATAATAACGGGAAGTCAACTTAACCAAATTTGATAAACGTCACGTTTGTACAACGTTATTAGCAGGTTTCGTGGAGTATTTTTTGCACTGAAAAATCTCTTGAAGCTTACTAGGCGTTGTGAAGTTTGTGATTTTGCAGGTTAAAGGAAACATTCTGTTCCAGTCTAACTGGAAGGTTTCTGTCTGCGTTAAAAGTTTCCTTAATAGGAAGCGCCATAATTCAGGTCATAGAGAAAAAGAAAAAAAAAAAGAGGAAACATCTTTACGGTGGCCAATTTACTTTATTGGTGTCAAATTGAAGTAGAATACCGAGCTGCAGGTGTTTCCCTGTTTCAATAGTATTCCGAATATTTTACGGCTACCCGGGCAAAGAATATCGTTATAGGTGGTTTTCACGTTACGTCATCGCCGCCATGCTGGTGGACAGTAAACAAAAAATCGTTCATTAGCTCGTTTTGTTTGCCCACCAGCATTTGTTCATTTCACCATTGTTATTTGTGTCTCCTGAGATTGGATGAAAACCACCTATACCGAGGACATTTAGATACAGAATCTTTATATCAAAGCTTCATTTCAAAACTAAATAATTCAATGCTGAATGAGTGTCTTCATATCTGATAAAGAGACGGCTCACGTCCAATTTTTTAGACCAAAGTAACTTCAGACCTTAATATTCGTGCAAGAATGAGTTGATCTACATCAGAGATTTTGAAGCCGCTCAAAAAACTCGCACCGCTTTTTTGACGTTCTCTTTGCCTTGGCAACGTCGTGGTTGCTGAAACCTGCCTTCACTAGCCATAATAAGAAAAAAGTTCTTTTTACAGGTGGCCTATGTCACATAATGTGGTTTTCAATAGGGCACTGCATAAAAAAAACTACAAACTACAGTACTAAAAATGACGAAGTATTAAAATAGATGAACTAAACTATAAACTATACCGCTCTCTTATGAACGCACATTAAAGTTTACATTTTAGTTTACTTCCCAAGCACGCGTAGCCCGACCATGCTGAAGAAAGTCTGCCCACCCCGGGGGTGGTTCTGGAATTGGTCTTGGATTGAGAAAGCGCCACTCGATGTCCTCCAATCGCGGCTGTAGTGGCGCGAAATGGACACGCGTAAATGCAAAGGGAAAGAACCCTAAAGGGATGCACCGGGGAGGGCCTTCTGTAAGATTGAAAGGAAAAATAGACTGCTTGCAATGTGGGCAACTAGTTCGTATCCGTCCCTCGGAATGAACAAACCACTTAAGAAGGCACTCCTCGTGAACTCGTTTCCGACAGCATGAGAGTCTGCTAGAAGGAACCTCAAGACTACCGAGGCACACTAAACACTTTGACTGAAGATGTTTTTCCAGCCGTGCCATGTCTCGCTGGTAGCGTTGTACGGATTTTTTCTTTTTTCGCTTGCCCATCTCTCGTGACTCTAAAAGACAATGAAACACGTGTGCTCCAATTAAAACTCAAACTATAATCCAAATGCCGTTTACCCTCAGCAGATAACAGGACGTGCCTTCTCGTGAAGGGCACGCGACTCAAACAACTTGCTGAGCATTACATGACAGTATTCACACACGACAGATGGGCAAGCTGCTACGATTTGAAGGTTGAGAGCTGGTAAATCACGCGTACAAGTGAAATAAGCAGAAGGAACAAAGCTGGGCCATCCACTGGCGTGGGAAGAAACCTCGCGCGCGCCCGCATGCACCGTGCAATCTGTCCCAGATGTGCAGGAGGCCTTCCTCCCAGCCTGAAGACAGAAGACGTTAGGCACGCGCGCTAACGGTCTTACCACGGCAGCGGAAAGCCTAGCCTTTGGTCTGCAATTATTTGACGGTTATAGCGCGATTCACAAGAGAAGAAGAAAAATTATGATCGTGACTGCGCAGTTCTCGCAGTCTGCATTTGCATAACGATTTCAGACAATAAGGCGTGAGCAAGTCACGGGTCATGCTTAATGTTTTTTTGTTTTTTTTTATAATTTTTTTATATAAATATATATTTGTTTGCCAATCGTTTGATAGTTCGTTCAATCAAGGACATTCAAAGGGAGTCAAAAACTTGATCGCCTTGCCTTTCCAAGATGGTTCTGAGATGCCTACGGTTGAGTGGATGGTTTCCGAACAAGCGTAAAGATGCGTCTCTTGGGTGTCCTGAGCTCGTACAACCCTTCAAGTCGATGGAAGTGAACGTCGATAGGATAGATCAGAGCGCTGGTTTTTTCTTGCCAAACATCCGTCCCCGCTTGAAATTCGTAATAATTTGGGCGCGTATCTAATTCTCGAAGCCAGGCCAACCGAACGTCTCTTCCGTCGTGGGTGTACTTCAATACTTTGGCTAAAAAAACGTCTGGCCGCCCTGGGTTCACATCGGAAGGAATAAGCGCGCATAATTCTCCGGGAGACGGCAAATCATCTGAATCTACTTCCTGTTCGTTATCGGAAGAGGTCGCTCCTGAGGTAGTCGGAGGCTCATCAAAAATAGAATTCAAGGCCGACTTACCGAGGTAGCGTAATGCTTGTGACGTGCGCTCCTGTTGTGTTCGGCGATCGTAAATATTTATTTGGGTTCTCAAAGTGTGTTTGCAAACACGCGCAAGAGATTCGGCAAGTCTCGCGTCAGAACTTTCAGGCGAAGATCGAAAGTGCTCGACCAGGGCATGTCTCATTTCATTTATCCCGCAGGGCAAGCCCAAGTTTCTCTTAAAAATGGTCGATAGGTAGAGGGAAAATGAGCTCGATGATCGGAAAGGCATGCCGCGTTTGTTCACAAAGAAGTAGTCGTGACTGCTCTCTCTGCAAAGCAGTCTTGGTCTCGACCTTGTTCTGTATTCCCTGAGGTGGTGTGTCAGGAAATCAAACTCTTGATCAAACTGCACGACGTTTGGGCCATATTTTGCGGCGGTCTTGTACCCCGTCTCAACCAACCAGACTGGGCCGTTGTCTGAGATGACTACTACATTGTCGCCTTCGGGCAAGCCTCTTAACAGAGTCTGCACGCCGCCTTCTGGCATTTCCGTCAGCGAGCGAAGAGTCCTCAGTTCTCTGCCTCGACCTGGATTGACAGCGAAAAGGAGAAGCATCGTAAAATCCATGTGCAGCCGCGCCTTGCTTGCGGCAGGTGCGTCCTGGTACTGGCAGTGAAGGCTTCGAACCAACTCTTGGTACTGAGGCCATAAAAGTCTGACGTCCGGCATGCTAGTTGTGAAGGCTTTTGCTCTTTCCAATTGCCGTCTGAGCGCGCGAAGGTCACTAGAGACAGAGTCACCTTGAAAATCCCCGTACCTTTGGTCTGCACCCAGGAAGTTTGAAGTGGTCACCAAAGATTGAATATAACAGGCGGCAGTGGAATTTTGCACTCGCCTGTCCGTACGCAGGTGGCTAATGAAAGACTCTACGAGCGGCAGGTTTTTTACCAGGGCTAACGAGGGCGTCACCTCCAACTTACTCGCGCCGAAACTTAGGAAAGTGACAAGGCGTTCGACGAGTTTTAGCCACGTCGTCATTGTTATTTTGCCAGAGCGCCTCTTGTGATTAAACTCGCTAGTATAAAAGGTTTTCATCGCTTTGATTTCCCTCACGACCCTTTTAAATGGCACGGGATCTAGTCCTCGACTTTCTAAGATACTTTCTACCTCCTCTAGTTTCACGTCGGCGCCTGATTCGCCGGGCTCAAAACTCAAGTTCTCTCCTTCTTCGTCACTTTCTTCCACCGCTACTCCTTTTTTTTCTTGTCTCTCCGTTTCTTTCAGTGTTTCTTCTTGTCCTGTCTCTTCCTCTTTTTCTTCCCCTTCCTCTTCGTCGTCGTCATCTTCTTCTTCTTCTTCTTCTTCTTCTTCTTCTTCTTCTTCTTCTTCTTCTTCTTCTTCTTCTTCTTCTTCTTCTTGCTCTTGTTGTCGTCGTTGCTGTTCATCTTCTTCCAATTCTTCGCCCCTTTCTTTCGATCGCCGGTCGGCCGACTTACTCGCACAGGCGCTTTCAGAATACCACGGAATCTGAGCAGCCGTCGTCCCAAGGAAAGAGTGACATCTATTCTCGGTGTCAGTAGCAGTGGTGGGCATTGTTTTGCAAGCGTGACAGAGGGCAGATAAATTTTGTCCCGTAGGCAGATTTGTACCGGTTACATCGCGGAAAGGCAATGCGAGTGACTGGTTCTTTGCCCTTTGACTGAAATCTATGAATGAAAGGTCTAGACTAGCTTTCTGCAGGTAACTGGCGCATGAATTAGCATTGCCTAGGTTAAAACACCTGCTACTTTCGTTTTGTACGCGCGATTGGTGGTAAGCTTGTAAGACAAAGACGTCTCGCTTAGATATAAGCGAAATGACTTTGTAATTACAAAGTCCTGGCCTGGCCTTTCTAACAATGTCAAGGACGGTAGTAGGACATCGCACTAGATTAAGTCCCAATGTTCGCATGCGCGACTTGATGGTTTGTCTTGGGGTTCCACTGAAAACCTTGTCGCATACTTCTATAAAGGCATGGTAAAAATTACCCTGGCTGTCAGGGACTTCAAACAAGGTGTCAACCGGGTCTTCGTTCTGTCCGGCACAAGAAAGGGAAGCTGATGTGACGTTTCCCTAATGAAAGTAAACAGAAATGACATTATATGTAAATACAATGTAACTTGTTGGAAAACTACAGTTTGCTTTCTTTGATACACTGGTGTAGGTTTACGGCACGAAAAGTTGCCTTAAAATTTAACAAGCTTCCAGTTACTGTATTTTGGTTAAATTGTGATGTTTTAATGCTAATGCTTACTGATAGGTCATTTTGGGGTGCTTGTAGCTTTCTTTTCTCTTGCTCTACTTTCAAAACCGATCGACGCAGATCAGGATATTTAGAACAAAATAATAAAAACAACTCAATGACATAAAGGCCTGAGCCAAACGCAGATCAGACAAACACAGTTTAAGAACCGACTCTGCACTCTATTGCTTTCCTAAGCTACCTGAAAACCGTGAGTTGGAGATCGTCTTAAGACGGCTTTTATGACGAAGTTGATAATGAAATTCATTGCCTCCTGTACACCTCAGACTCAGCAACGTCAAACTGAAATCCGCAAACTCTGAATCTTACGCGGCTAACGTAACAAGAAAAGTCTCACAATCATGAGTGGGCAATATTCACAAATCAAGTTTCTGCCTTCATAATGAACTCCTTATGCACTCCCTATTATAGTTTACCTTATCCTTATTTTTATATTTACATTACTGTGCGAGTGTCGGGGACTCAAGTCATCAGTCAATCTTAAACGTTTGATTACTCCTCAAGAACGGGTTGTTAGAATATTCTACCAGGAGTATACCAAATCTTTTTTTTGTGAACTTACGAATTGTAAAATTTGAAGATATTATCAAACTAAGTATCTTTACAAAAAACGATAGGGACAAAAACATGTTTTAACTGTGCCGTACATTCACGCAACGCTTGAAGTAAGAATTCGTTCCGCTTGCCCTACTGCAGGACAAATGTAAGGAAATTTTCACTTGTGTTTTAAATTATCTAATTCCCTTAGCTCTGAAATTCAGAACTCAATGCCTCTAGTATTGCTGCGTTCGAGACTTCAAGAGAGAATTCAAGACTTTATTATAAATTTTCTAAAGAATATTTTTACAAGTGTCCTGGCACCGCAAACAGCTATAGCTAGTCTAGGCGGGCCAGGAATGATACGAAAAGAAAATAACTGCAATAAAATTAAGGTAAAAAAAATAACTGATCTTACGAAGAAAAACATATGAAAAAGATGCATTTAAAACTCCAAGGAGGAAAGGAAAAAAAAAACATTAGCTCGTTGTTTTGATAGGCAGGATTACAAAAAAATTGGTTCTGTTTTCTTCATTTTAAGAATAATTGAATTGGCTTCTAAACTGAAGTCATTTTTCTTAGTATAAGCATACTTTACTTCTCTTAATGCTTGTGTGTACTACTTCGCCTCTTTCGCCTTTTTTCTTTCTTTTTTTTTGTTCACATTTTACAATTCTTTTCTCACTTTTCCTTTTTTTGTCTGCAATTGCGCGTTTAGCGTTTTTATCCCGCAGGTTTTGTTAAAATCTCAGGGTTAACGTGCAACTGAGACAGTGCTATAACAGCCTTTGTTCTTTAAGTAGTCTTTTCAACCTTTGGTTTGCTAAGATTTGATTTACATCTCGGCTGTAAACGCTACTGGAAGACACGCCACATGTTATTTGTTTTTTTGTAACTTTCACAAGTCCAATTTTCAAACAACAAAAACCAAAACAATAAAACATTGAAGTCGACACCTCCTAGCGTTTCACTCAAGAAGGATATTAACTATTTTCATCGAAAGCAATTTTTTAAGAGGGAGACAAGGAAATCAAAGTCAAAATTTCGGGAAAATATTCACCCTAGCTTCCTTCGCTGATTACACCCTGACGCGATTGGAGCAGACGCTTGATCGACTGATCAATTAAGAGGGCATTACGCGTGTTTCAATCGCTTAATTTCCCGGAAGACGTTTGTGTCAGCAGAAGACCTATGGTCACATAATTTGTGGAGCGCTCATTCGCTGGGGGCGGAATTGCTCAGAGATTCTGCGTCAAATTATTACCATTAAAGTATATATTTTTTATGACTCTGAAAGTCACTTTACTGCGAATTTTGCACATATATTACATTAAAATTTCAGCGCTGTGTGAAACATGCAGAAATAACCACCTCGGAACATTAAGACAGCAAGTGAAGAAATTAAATTGAAAAGGTTTGCACATACAGGCCTTTTGAGAACTGTTGAGACAGACGTTTTTTTAAAGTTCACCCCCTGCAAATGTAACGCTCTACTCATGTAAGCCTAGAAAATCCTCACTCACCACATCGTCCGCGTAAGATGAACTCCTGGCCGCGAGGCTGCTAGGAGCTTGCTCCTTAAGACTAGCTTGCTTTTCCTGAAACGCAACAAAACCACGGATGTCAGCGGATGACCTACTCTCACTAGGCAGGTAATCATCGATCAATTTTTTTCAATCAATCGTTTATTTTAACACGTTACGTCAAAGAGCTAAAAAACTCGTTCAAAATACAAACGTGTATAAATAACATCTATAATAATTACGGCTATGTTATAATATTATTCAATTTTAAAAACAACTCAATAAATATATACATATAAAAAATTTGTTAATAAAAACATAAAATATAAAAAGCTAAAACCGACTAAAAAGTCACATACTAAAAACGTGACTAGGAAAACTATAATACTCGTTCTAAAAACAGTTAAAAGCTACAATCGTGCATTATGAGACACGTTCTAAAAAAGCTGCAATCGTGCAATTTACTTCTGAAGTCATTGGCATCACTTGAAAGACGCACTTGAGAAGGGAAGCTGTTCCATAACTTAGTTAATGAATAAGTGAAAGAATTCTTCTTAAATTTAAGATTAAAGTTAGGTAATTCCAAATTCAACCCTCGCCTCTAAGCCTGTACGGTGTATGCCTTTATTTAAAAAGGCTTCCAATATAAGTAGGTCCCGTACCATTTAAGCATTTGAAAAGAAATTAACGCCTGGTGTAAGCGCCTACAATATAAGGATGTCATGCTAGCCGTAGTGAGCAGCTCATCGTATGACATCGACTTGTTGTGGATGAGATAGTATAAATGCTTTATAAAGTTTTATCATTGCATCATGAAGAAGAAAACGCCTTATTCTTCTCAGTGCAGAATGGATGTCATTTGATTTGACGCTCTTTCATTGCGTGCGCTCCGCGAATATCGTACTCACCAGGTGGTTGTTATTGAGTACTGACGAACTCGGACTGCCCATAAGGAGTCTCTGGTAGCTCTGGGATCGTCCCCTCTGAAAGGAAGAGCGACCAAGAAACTAAGTGGTTAATCGGTTAATTGCAAGGGTGTCGGGGTGACTTGTTGGCCACCAAGCTGTGAATGATTTCGTCATTTTATAGACATGAAAGTACTTAGCCTTTTAGCGCACGGTAGAGAAAGAGTGCCCGTATTGACCCTGACGCGATTGGAGCAGACGCTTGATCGACTTATCAATTAAGAGGGCATTACACGTGTTTCAGTCGCTTAATTTGTGTCAGCAGAAGACCTATGGTCACATAATTTGTGGAGCGCTCATTCGCTGGGGGCGGAATTGCTCAGAGATTCTGCGTCAAATTATTACCATTAAAGTATATATTTTTTATGACTCTGAAAGTCACTTTACTGCGAATTTTGCACATATACTACATTAAAATTTCAGCGCTGTGTGAAACATGCAGAAATAACCACCTCGGAACATTAAGACAGCAAGTGAAGAAATTAAATTGAAAAGGTTTGCACATACAGGCATTTTGAGAACTGTTGAGACAGACGGTTTTTTAAAGTTCACCCCCTGCAAATGTAACGCTCTACTCATGTAAGCCTAGAAAATCCTCACTCACCACATCGTCCTCGTAAGATGAACTCCTGGCCGCGAGGCTGTTAGGAGCTTGCTCCTTAAGACTAGCTTGCTTTTCCTGAAACGCAAAAAAACCACGAATGTCAGCGGATGACCTACTCTCACAAGGCAGGTAATCATCAATCAATTTTTTTCAATCAATCGTTTATTTTAACTCGTTACGTCAAAGAGCTAAAAAACTCGTTCAAAATACGAACGTGTATAAATAACATCGATAATAATTACGGCTATGTTATAAAAACAGTTAAAAGGTGTATGTCTGTATTTAAAAAGGCTTCCAATATAAGTAGGTCCCGTACCATTTAAGCATTTGAAAAGAAATTAACGCCTGGTGTAAGCGCCTACAATATAAGGATGTCATGCTAGCCGTAGTGAGCAGCTCATCGTATGACATTGACTTGTTGTGGATGAGGTAGTATAAATGCTTTATAAAGTTTTATCATTGCATCATGAAGAAGAAAACGCCTTCTGCTTCTCAAGGCAGAATGCATGTCATTTGATTTGACGCTCTTTCAATGCGTGCGCTCCGCGAATATCGTACTCACCAGGTGGTTGTTATTGAGTACTGACGAACTCGGACTGCCCATAAGGAGTCTCTGGTAGCTCTGGGATCGTCCCCTCTGAAAGGAAGAGCGACCAAGAAACTAAGTGATTAATCGGTTAATTGCAAGGGTTTTGGGGGTGACTTGTTGGCAACCAAGCTGTGAATGATTTCGTCATTTTACAGACATGAAAATACTTAGCCTTTTAGCGCAGGGTAGAGAAAGAGCGGCCCGTATTAGCCGGATATCTTTTCTAGGATAATGTTTTGAAAGACCCCTAATGTGCGCACCAAAGGGTGTACGTAATAGCGAGGTAATAGGCGACAAAAATTGATCTCACTACAAACACACGTGCTTCGTTTAACTTTAAAAGAAAAGAGAAATTCCAACTTACCGCATCATTGCCGTTGTAAGATGGGTTCATAGCAGCGAGGTTCGCTTGCCTTTCCTTAAACGCAAAAAAAAAAACAAAACAAAAAAAACACGGATCACAGGTAAGCAAACAGACAAATGACTAATGACTTCATCGCAAAAGGTGGCGATCGATGATCACATTTGCAGGCTTCACGGCAAAAATGAATTTTCAGCCATCTGCTGACCTAAGCCTAAGCCTAAGTCGGGGAACGTACGCTTTCTTAGGGAAGACAGAAAATAAATAAACCAGAAAAACCAAACAAAAACAAAGTAAAAAATCTCAACAAATCAAACAATCATTGACTCCCCGCACCACCCTGGGTGGGGAAGAAGCTGGAAAGGGGAGATCTCATTTGGAGATAAGATCGCAAAATTCCACGCTATTAAATGACTAAGCGCTCAAGTGACAGGTTTAGATTCTTGAATGAAAATCCGACGACCTCAAAAGATGAGGTCAAGCACTTACCACGTCATCCGGAAAAGCTGAATTCTGATGATTCTTTCTGAACTTGGGCCGCTTCTGTGAGAAACAAAGAAACAAAAAAAACATGAATCTTAGAGAAGCTCTAGAAACCGCGAGCTGGGGTAGTGTTAAGGGGAGAAGGGAGAGGTTACTGAACTAATAGCTGAAAATTGGTTACTGTTGGAACCGTCAGCATGAAAAGTCTCTTTACTGAACTGATGGCTGCAGATCTGTAACGCATAATGAATCGGCTCTTCTAAGACCAATGTTGAAGAAACAACTTGAGCGTTTAAGCGCTTAAACGCTGTAGTATCACGCCCAAACAATGGTATCGTATCTCCACTAGTAGCTAAGAAAACGTCTCACCGGTTTGGAGGGTGACCCAGGGCCACGGGTTTCTTGTGCTTCGGTCGAGAAATCCATTCTTTTAGTCTTTTCTCTCTCTCTCTCTCTCTCTCTTGTTTTTCCTGTCATACAGAAAACAAAAAGGTAGGTTTACTCAAGACTGGCTGTGTAGCTGGGTGCGGTCGGTTAAGAATCATTGCCATATATGCCACTCGATGATATTTTTTGCAGGAAAGAGAAAGAGAATCGCCATGAAAAAACAAAACAAAACAAAACAAAAAGGAAAAAGTCCAATAATAAAAACAAGGTAAGAAAGGAACGAAACGATAGACTACCTGTGTTGGTGTTTCCCCACGCATCGCAACTGCAAGCGCAAAGGCTATGGTCCCTGCTTTTCAATGGGGGAGATTGTAATCTGAAACCCGCACCGACGCCCATACCATGAACTGGGCCTGTTTCGGCCACATTAATTTTTAGGCCGCTGCATCAGTTTTTTGTCAATCAAAAGCTAAGTTGTTTTCGAGTGTTTTGTTTTGCTTTTGCTTTTTCTATTTTTTGCCACAAACAGGTGATCTCTACTGAACTTTATCCCGCGCAGGTAAACCAGGGACGCTGCCCACAAACTTAAACCGAGCATTTGGTACGCTAAGCAATACAACAACGTTTATTTCGCAGTACCATTTACATAGATGGTGTTGCATTAAAAAAAGAAGGGAAAAATAATAAAACAGATTTATATTTTTCCCCGCTTCCCCCCCCCCCCCGTCCCCCCAAAAAACAACCACAACAAAACAAAACCAAAAATACGGCAAGTGACTGACCAAAAGCGCGTATTCAAAGGCCAAGCAAGTTTTTTGGGGTTTTGTTTTTCAAGCAGTTGGCTTCAACTTTGTTTCCGCCTTTATTGAAAACTCAATAAAACCTTGTACCCGACAGAACATGTACAATAAACATTACCGAAATTGGTTATCCAAAGCAGCAGGCGCCATCTTGAAAATACCAACGCGTTTTTCCACCCATCTTTTCAAACTCCCGCTGAACCTCACCTCTCGAAAACGCTCCAGACGCGAACTTTAGTTTCCTGTCTACATTTCCCACAGTTTCTTAGGCACTTTTCTACTGCCAGGTAAGCACCAGAGACTGTCAAAAGTTGCCAAAACAGGGTCATCTTTCAAGGTCGCATACAACACCACAAACATACCTCCGCTGACAAGCTCCATGGCAGGCACACTTACCTTAACTACCAAGACATTGTGATCGTGTTGTACAAATCGGAATTGTTTTCTCGTCCTGAAAGCAAGACACACTCTTCCAGACAAGCCTGCCAAGCCGGTGAGTCCGCATGTTTTCTATTCAGTGCTATATTTGTGTAACGGAGGCATTTTCATGTGCATATCAGCAACAATTTTCATGTGAGGACGTCAAACAAAATGGCGGATTCATTCCTCTAACTTTCGAAGCATCGTCTATTTTGTTCTTTTGCTAGATAATTTTTATCCGGAGTTTTTCACTGATCACAGTGAAAGAGCAAACACGTTGTCCTCAGCAGCTTTCTTTGAACTATTTTCCAGTGAAATTATATTTGTATGTTTAATTTCTTGTCGAGGAATAATATTGTTATTCGGCTCGGTGGAATAGCTCAAAGGATAAGGGTTACGGGCCCTAATGGAGTTCTTTCATTATTATTCAGTCTACATTTGGTGATTGTTATTGCTATTTTTTTCCTTTGCTATATTGTTGTTATTATTCTAGAGCGCACACACACTTCTATGAAGTTCTAGCTGATTTGGGCTTCCTAGTTTCCCAAGCCAAAAGCTAAGTTCTAAACTTTTAAAAGCATGGGTCACTACACAGTATTGTTTCAGAGACTGCATTCATAGCTGTTTCTCATGACTTACAGTATCCAACAATCTACACTACCTTATTTCTAGAAAATTCATGCCAGGTGTAAAACTCATTTTGTGTTTACCCCTCCACTGCTAAAACCCAAGGATATTGAACAGCGAGGTGAAAGAGAGTGTGTTGGTCAAATTATTGTTGAGTCTGTGCACAAAACCCCATGGTGTTGCTGTTTTAACTAAACCTGAAGACGTGAAATTCAAGCTTGTTGACAGTAAGTTAATTCGTCTTTCTTGAAGTTCGTACATGTACTTTTGCGGCACCATGAATTACATGGTCATGTTTACTTTTGCTTGTGAATAAATAAAACGCAACAGGAAGATGTGCCTTTTTGTAGGACAGGTTTTGAGATAAAAATTTTTCTGCCGTTGGAAGCAAATTTGCTGAAGACTTTGAATTTTTTGTTTTAAAGACTCTTGAAAACTATCACCAAATTTCGCATAGTGGTCCTTGGTCTGCAACCTATGTCTTTGGTGTAATTACATTTTGCAAAATAAATGAAACCTTTTGCTTGATAAAAGGGATGTGTTAAAATATTCCTTATACATGTTTCCAATTTCTCTTTTCTTAATATCTTGAATACATACAGAGTTTTGAGTAATTATTTTCTACCGCACTGAATATATTCTCTATATTTTAATTTTTCATATAATTTTTTCATATTTTCATTTTTCACAATTTAGCAAACTATTTCAGTTTTCTCAATTTCAAACTGTCTTACTCCTCTATGTAACACAAAGCTGAAAGTCTTGGAAATTCTCCTGTTGGCAACTACCTGCTGCTATAAATGTTGACTGTTGATTTGACTGGGAATTCACTGCACCTGCCACTTTGTTTACATCAAAATATAGTTGTGCAATACCATCTGGGGGAAAACTATTCAGCCAACTATTTTAGGAATAAGTTAAGTGGAATATCAAAATTAATTGCTCTTTAAATACTTGCATTTTTCTCCTATTATGTCTCTAGATCTTAACAACAAATTTAAGTTTACTGTATATCAATATGAAAGAAATCCTTAATATTCACCCTCCAGAGGTGTTAAGAAATACAGAACTAATGCACTGAAAAGCGCTTGCACATTAGGAGCCAAATCTTTGGATAATAGCCTCCTCATCTGCGGTCCTCTCTGAGGTGAGGAATGCTCTCCAAGGGGACGCTGGAGGAAGTTTTCTCCCAATGGCAACTATTGCAGCTAATTTTGACTGTTGATTTGGCTGGGAATTCACTGCACGTGCCACTTTCCTCAAGTCATCCCAGAAGAGAGAGTGCCCTGTGACCAACTGGACACACAGAAGTCTTGGCAAGAGCTGGGCCAACTGGCCGATGTGCTTCAGGCACTGCAATCTGTTCCTCTTGCAGTCAAAGATTTTACACAGAAGATCTTTCACCTTGGTCTTCCTTTGTACTCTCTCAGCTGGAGACAACTGACAAGGCACTGCAAGAGTGTAAATTTGGTGCAATGCTGTGCTGCTTGCCAACAGCTGGGTCATGCGTGCATTTTTACTACTGTGTGCTCTGGCCATTAGGGCACATAGCCCAAGGTGTCTTGAAAATACATCACGGACAGAACAAGGGGATAACTTTAAAGCATATGGTTCGGGACTTTGCCTCAATCATCGCATCATTGCTAACCCAACTGTTACACACCTTACGATAGAGCGTTTCTGTGTATGGTATGGGTAAAATAAATGTGCGCGTAGCCCTAAATATGGATAGATTGCCTCTTTTTTTCTTGTATTTTAATGAATTTTTGTTTTGTTATGTATTACATTTTACATTTTACATTTTTAGATTGCCTCTTACTCCCGGAGAAACGGTTTGGCTACAGGTAGAATGGCGTTGCGATTATCACATCCGGGACATCTGGAAGGGATGAGCTAACTCTGCAGGTGAGATCACTACTCAGTTTTTCATAATTCCCAAAACTCGTGTCCCTTGTTGCACAAATGTTACATTAGCAAAGGGAAGATACAGTGCAAAGAATTTTCATGTTGGTTTCTAAAAGGCAAAGTGGACTTAAACAGGATTCTCCTTCTTTTCAGTGTGACCATGAACTATACAAAGTTCTGGTAAATTACATCAACGATTTCCGTCCACTCCTTGCAAAGGATGACAGTGGGGACTACTTGCTTCTGGTGAGTGGATTTAAATTATCACCCTAAATTGGACACAGTAAGGTTTTACCCTAACCTTAAATTAGCTTTTGAAAATGTCTCAGTCTCTTGATTCACCTATATAAATCCCCTAACCACTCTCATAGAAGTCCCTGGGATTTGAAATTAATTCTCCTTAGGGTGATTCTTTGACATTTCTCACCCTTCAAGGGTGAATCGCGCCAAATTTTCACCTTATTGAGATCTTATTTGGGTGAAAAATATGGACAAAAAAGCACCCTTGTGAGGGTGAATCCTTTCAATTGGTTATCTTCATTTCAGTAGTTGGGGTTATTTTATCTGGAAAATCATCTTTTAGGACGAGCATTAAATTCAGCGAGGGTGCTTTCTCGACCCAATTCACCCTTCAGTTAATACAATGCTATCTTTGTATTTCTTTGTACTGGAACACATGGTTCTAGGAAAGCAAAAGCTGGACCTGTAAGAATCACTGTTTCTTTCACACGTTCAATATTATTGTCAATTTTACTAGAAAGATCCGAGTGTTTTTCCAACTTTAGTTCAGTGTTCATCCATGTCTTTTTTAACTTGTACCTTGCAGAACAGGAAGGGTCACAGATTCTCGGGACCTGCGTTCTCTGCACACATGAAAAGTTTGTTTCGTAGCCTGACTGGAAGATTGGTGACAGTGAATATGCTTCGATCTGCTTTCATCACCTGGTCGTATGGCAGAGAGTAAGATAATTATTTTTTTCTACTATACACTGCACAGCTTTTTTTCTGCCTCATCAAAGTAAAAATACTCACTCAACAAACTTAGAGATATTCACATCAGTCCAACTTTATCCTGGGATTGAATTTTTTTGTTTCTCTTTCTCGGTCATGCACTGGTGTGAGTTGATTATTGTTGCTGAAAAACCTTACTCAAAGGAGCATCATAATCTTATAGAAATAAAAAATTATAAAACATCTTGAAAAAGGAAAACTGGAGGTTGCTCTGTGACATTTCCCTAAATAAAAAAAATAAAACCAGAGAAAAGCTATGTGCAATATAGAATTTATAACAATAGGACATTTTATGAAATATATGTTGTAGTTAATTTTTTATGTCAGGTAATTTTTATTTTCCTTTGGTTTAAACGTCTTTGCCATACATCACCATACTCAAAAACAAAAGGAGAATAAAATTACCTGAGATAAAAAATCAACTAAAACATATACATTGGACCACTGGTGATCAGCATTAACAGTAGGTGAACAAGACAACCAATGATTACAAATATTTTCCACACATTAAATTTTGGCGGGTAGTATTTGGTAGGTCTGCCTTTCTTCGTGTTCATAGCCATCTCTAAAATAAGTTCTCCATTTCACAGTGATTGCACAGATGCCCTTAAGGCATCATTGGCGGCCGCTCTCAGACATTCATGGCAACAAGCCCAGCGTACCTATGACCGCGGTACCGCCAATGACAGAAAGCAGCTTGCTGTCAACCTAGCCAGGGAGTATGCAGAGGACCATTTGGAAGAGGAACCCGATAATGGCCAACCGCAGAGTTTCGGTGACTGCCCATTCAAACCGGGTGACTTTGTAGCTGTGGTGGAAGAGCATAGCAAGCTTAACTGCCCAAAAGTCCTGATCGGACAGATCCATTCTCTCAATCAACAAGGTGATGTTTCCCTTCTCTGGTACAAGAATGTCTCAAGGAACCTTTACAAACTGGAACTCAGCGGTGAACAGTGGACGGAGAGTTTGGAGAGCCTAGTGCCTGTTACAGCAAAGGTGCCAAAGAATCGACCAGGATTATATCAACTCTGCACTTCCCCGCGTCAAATACACAAGGTCGTCTTTGCAGATTAGGTGAGGAACGAGAAATTGAAAAAGCTGGTACTCGATTATCTACTGGGCAGTAATAAAGAAACAGAAAAAGTGTGTTTTCGCTCAAAAGGAAATTCTCATCGATTTTCTGTTTCCTCTTTCAGCCTGCCATGCTTCCAGATCAGAGATCAAGTGACCAGCTCAGTAAAAATCTACAGTCCACTGAAGAACTACAACTATTTCTGTAGTCTGCTACAAACTTTTCTTACACAATCATCTCATGACATTTTAGTTTTGTGTAACATTATTAGGCCTTCAATTATGCTTGGTGAAAAAAGGAAGCCTTTTTCTCGTTCGCAGTTCACTGTGGTGGGCCTTAACCCTTTAAGCCCCAGTATCCACGTACAAATTCTCCAAACTGATCTCTATACATTTCCTTCAAGAATAAGTAGAGAGAATTTGATAATAGATCAAGGCATTTTCTCTTGTGTGATCATTTTGTTACTGCTTATAACATCTCTTGGCAGTGTATGGATCTTGTTTGGAGAAATTTGATCTTGGTCACTATTGGGACTTAGAGGGTTAAAAATATTTCATTTAATTTTGAAAACAGTTTTCATTAGAAGCTGCTCTGGGAGTCAGAGCGGCCAGTCCGCTAGATAATTTTGAAGAGTGAACATTTCAATCATGTCATGAAGGTGTAGTGCTGTGAAGCATCGCGTCACATCACGTTAGTTTAAAGAATAATATTTGATGGTATGTACTTGTCAGACTGTGTACACCATTTAGGCCCCAGTTTCACATTAAAATTTCACACTTGGCTCCAAGGCTAAGGAAGAGAAGAACAAAAGAAGTGAATTATTCATCCCTGAATCTCATTGCCATTTCTTTTATTCTATTCCGTTCAGCTTTGGAGTCAAGGGTGGAGCTGTTGAAAGGATTTGTTTTATTTTCTTTTTTAATCTTGTAAGCAGTTTGGAATTTCTGGATAGACCAGGCAAAGTAAAAAAGGCCCACTTGTTGGTGTAACAAAGTAATAAATCAATAAGCTTACATATTCACACCACATTGTATTTATTTGCTCAGTTTGTTTCTTTTATGATAGGGGGTGGATAACTACTGAAATATGAAATGACAGGGGGTGGGTTAAATTTTTTTTATAGGTCAGAGAAATAAGTCATTTTGAATCTCTGCTTTCCCTTATTTAATGGAGTCAGTACACAGGATAATCGTTTTCGCAAAACAAATCTATTAAGGCAAAAATAGGAGAAACAACAAAAAACATACGTGAAAATCTTGTTTGGTGTGAATTGTTTGGCAATAAGGCTTTGACAGTGGTAATGTCTTCATCTCAGTTCTGGAACTTTCAACTTTTTGTTAATAAGCAACTATTTGGTATATTGGGCTCATATTTTCAGTTAACTGAAATTCATATGTCCTTTTAAATGTATTCAGCAACTTCATTTGTTCAGCTTCATCAGGTAAAAACTTGGTGTGTTATTCGGACGGCAATCTAACACTCAAGCTCTCAGTCTCTTAGTCATGAATATAAGAATGAATTTTTCTACTTTCCTCACTTAAGTTTTAACATTTCAAGTCTTTCAACCGTATTTTCAAATTTCCAACCTATTCATGCCAATTCAAAGAAAAACAGCCTCGGTTCCAGAGAAAAGTATTTATGCTGCTGTTTTGTCGAAGGCAAACAGTTCCCTCCTCCCCCAACAAACAACAACCCCCACCACCACACCCCACTCCCCTCCCCCTTCCCCCGTTCCACCCTACTTACAGAAAAGGGAACTGGCCCCTAATGGAAAGTGCTTTGATCTGTTTAATTCTCTCAACTAATTCGACATGAAACTGTATGAAGATCAACCGGGGAGAATTTGTATGTGGACACTGCAGCAAGATCGTTTTTCTAGCTGTCCAAGCTTTTGTCGTCGGGTATTTTACCGCTAATTTCCCCCTCAAAATATCACTGGTTCCTTATTCAAAGAAAGGCCGCTTCTTTGCACAAAATATCATTGGTTCTTTATTGAAAGAAAGGTTCGCCAGAATGAACCTTCTCATCAACCATCACCGAACAGAATCAGCAAATGATCACTGACAAAACAAGTAGTGTACACTTTTCGCATCCATCTTTTCAGCTAGCCGCTAGATTTGCGCTATTTCCTGCCATGTGAAAATTCTTCCAGAGGCGTCGTTGGCCACAGCCGCAAACTTGAACGAAGGGGGCTCTTGTTTGGGTTCATTGATAAAGGAAACCGTCAGTTGCGATGTTAAACCCCTCGAGCTATCTCGCACACCACATTGCGTCAGCCATTACGCCGCCGCGCGAAGCCTGGGTTTTTGCCCCGTCAGGGCAAAAACCCAGATTCCCTCGGCTGGAATATAAAAATAGCTCCACGGGGAAAACACGGATGACGTCATGGTCATGTAAAAGGCAACGAGTCTATTTGGAGAAATTGACGTAATGTGCCCTGATATATAAGTGTCCCCTTGCGAAATACTTATTCAATCGACTAGACTCGACAATGCAGAAGAGAGCCACGAGCATCGCAGAGTTTTTCCCAGCGAAGAGATCGGATCAAGCAGAACAGCTTGATGGTGGACGAGCGACGCAGGAATCATCCAGGTAGGAAGTCATTTTTCAATTAAGTTTGTTTCCGGTTTTTTTCCCACCGGCCGAGGACTCAAAAAAGCAGTCGCACCGAAGCAAGGTAAATGGTTAACCGTGATTTTCGGTTACTTAATTCACTTAGTATTGCCCAACCCCGTTGATCGTTATTGCGGATTTGAGACCATTTTCGAAATTAATTGTTTTTTTGTTGCCTTTCTTTGGCGGGAGTTTATTTTTGCGGATTTGCGATTTTTTGTATTTTGCTGGAAATTGATTTTTGCGATTTCCAGACAGTACCAGTACCCAGCATTGATAATATGTTTGTTATTTTCGGGAACTTATTTTTGCGGATCGCCGGAAAAAGCGGCGCAAAAACAAACAAATTCAAAAAGTCATGATTGATTGGGGTTGGTTAAGTCATATACCCTTGCTTTTCTATGTACCAACGAATCTAAATTGCGTGTATTTCAATTTCAACTTCTGCATAGAAAATTGGCAACAAACTATTTCCTTTTTAAAATTGGAATCAAATCTAATGATCAATGCAGTTTCTGTAAAGAAAGCTCGGAAACTCTTTTCAATTAAGTTTGTTTTCGGTTTTTACGTTGGGTTTGGAGAAATATGTGAGAAATTCTACTTATCGTTCTGTTTACTTCTTCCCGCTTTAATTCATTTTCTGAGGCGAAAGAATAACCAACAGATTGCTCACTTATCGTGCTTTTTTAAGTTGGATGTCTGATTGTTTTGTTGCAGATCTTCACAAGATCCGCCAGCGCCGAGCGAGGCTGGCAGTGATACGGCGGACAGCCCAGAAAGGTACAGATTTTTGCTTCGTGACAAGCATGAAACTATTACTAGCAACCCAGAGGAAAACCGCTTAAAACGAAATCGGGACTGATGAGGACCACAAATTGACTAGCTGATTCGATGAAACCGTAATTTCACCACCATAATTTTAACTACATTTTTGACGTGGCTACGTTAACAATGTCGTGTCTCTTATTCTGTGTAGGCCTTCTTGTTCCCGCCGGCCGAGGACTCAAAAAAGCAGTCGCACCGAAGCAAGGTAAATGGTTAACCGTGATTTTCGGTTACTTAATTCACTTAGTATTGCCCAACCCCGCTGATCGTTATTGCGGATTTGAGACCATTTTCGAAATTAATCGGTTTTTTTGTTGCCTTTTTTTGACGGGAGTTTATTTACATGATTGATTGGGGTTGGTTTAAGTCATATACCCTTGCTTTTCTATGTACTAAGGAATCTAAATTGCGTGTATTTCAATTTCAACTTCTGCATAGAAAATTGGCAACAAACTATTTCCTTTTTAAAATTGGAATCAAATCTAATGATCAATGCAGTTTCTGTAAAGAAAGCTCGGAAACTCTTTTGCACCTCTTTTGGGAATGCCCGTTCGTTAAATCCTTTTGGAATGATTTGTCGCTTCTCATGTCCTCATAAATTTCTTTAGTAGTCTATTACAATTGAAGGTGTCTTTTTGACAACGGGGTTAAACGACTGTATCTATTTGCTGTGTATTAATTCATTTCTGTTTTTTTCAGACAGTTTTTTGACCAGGAGGCGAGAGCAGAAGGGACACGAGACGGCCGAAGGTAGGTCAAGCATCTTTCTTAATATGCATAACCCTCGTATGCGGCTGTGCTGAGGAATGAGGAAAATACTTCACAGTAACTAATATTTTCCCGCGAAATCGCGCTACAGATTGCCGCGAGGGAAGGGAGGAATCAAGAATTAAAAACAACGACAACAACAACAACATGACTTTAAAAACTTTTTAAGAGATCACTTGAGGAGTATTTGTGAAAGAAAGTCTTTCAAGTTGTCATGAGCTATTTCGCCAATTTTTCCTTCTTTTCGGTGACATGTGCATTGACGTAGAATAGCCCGTACGGAAATGTTGGTAAGTTTCTATGTACGTGTTTATATGACGTTTGGCGTTTGCCATCAACGCCATTCTAAATGATCTGCTGTCCCTCTGCACTTACAGCGCTGACCACGACGATGAAGAAGATGAAGATGGTGACGTTGAGTCCTCACAGGACAGGGCCTTCTTCGTGGCGGACCAGGATGTGGTCGAGGAAAGTAGTCAGTCCTTTTATCGACAACAGGACGCGGCTTCCCTCCAAAGGGACGTCGAGAGCGTGGAGCCATATTTCCCCTTGGCATTCGCAGAATCCGCCGACCGGCCTCTAGCTTTCAACTTTGACTTGTTTCTGCTAGACAGCCTGTCGTTGCCAAGGCACATAGTGCCTCGAGATTCGCGGGAGGAGGTGTCCAATGCAGTTTTGTTCGACAACGCTGCCAACGCTATCAGCTACTGCACCGAGAGACTGGAAAGAGGGTGGAAAGATACGCGTCCTGCCGCTGATCCAACTGAGCGGGCAAGTCGCAGACACACCCACCCAAAGGTGAACAAGTGGGAACTCTTTCGCCGTCACAGCGCACGTTTGACCGAGGCTCTAACCAGCGGACAAGCGCCGTTTGACGCCAATTTAAACCGCGTTCGCTTGGACAGGTACGTTGCTCAGAGACACTAGTAAAAAGCTATTTTTTTGGGGGGGAGGGGGGTATTCGCGCGAACTGACGATATTTTGTTCCTTTTGTTTCCTATTTATTGGCGATTTTCTAGAAAGTACACAGCATTGATAACATTTTCGTTTTTTTGTTTAATAATCCTACAATGCTATGTACACCGTTTCGTTTCCGAATGAAGGGGGCAAGTTGTAATTGAACAGACACGATTGGTTAGTACTTAACTTCTGTGTAGCGAATTTAAGTTATAGAGAGTATTCACCCTGGAGTAGATTTTACGTGTTTGCGGGAACTTATTCAGTCACGGACCGCTGGAAAAAAAACCGCCACACGGTACCCAATCAACTAATAATTTTAACCACAAAATCTTAAACGGCACACTTACGAAGCCCTGTCTGTTTTGGAACGACTGGTTTGGGGGCGCAAAGCAGGAAACCTATAGACAAGCCTTTGTGGACTGACCCTACTCTCTTGCTCTCCCAGGTTTGGAAATATCATGATCTGGGACGCTCCGGCCTGGAGCCTCGCAAGCCCTGAATTCACGCACGGCTTTCCCAAGCGGCTGATAGTGCAAGAACACGGGGGTTTCTTACCGGGGAACATAACCGTGTCGGCGAAGGCCAGCAATTTGACGCTGAGGCGTTTGGCGGTGTGCGACGTGGCCTGCTTGGTCAGTCAAGCAACGACCGCCGGCTCAGGTCTGAGTAGAGCACGGCTCCTTAACCTCCGCTACGCGGCCATCAGTTACCAGAGTGGGTCATTCTGCCCGCAGTACCTGGCTTCCGCCATGGTAGAGTTTGGCGTAAACTTCGCCACCTTTGAGGCATTATCGGCAGACACCTTGGACACGCTTCACGCCAGCCTCAAGCGGGGTTGGAGACAGGGCGACGACTCCAGCAGTAGCGGCGAGGAATCCAACGAACCCCTCATATCCTGTCCGGAGAGTGTTATGCAGGAGATAGGCAAGTCCAGCGCGGAGTCTTCTTCGGAGGCTGGAACCTCCCAACAGCCACCAGGAGACAGCGAGCGGACAATGCTCTGTGCTCTCCTCGCACGGCTGAGCAGCCGGCCCGGCTCGGAAAGCAGCGACTCAGAGGAGGACCACCATGGGGAGACTGACGGAGAGAACACCTCGACGACAGTGGGTGGCGCACGCGCAGCAAGGAAGAAGAGAAAGACTTCCTCTGTAGGCGGGAGGAGAGCCAAGGCGTCCCGCGTGGGAGAAGCGACGGAGGGCAGGGAACCAGGTAAAGAACGCTGAAAAATGAAACCAAACTCGATTATCACTCGCACATAATAATAATAATAATAATAATAATAATAATAATATTTCTATAGCGCTCTTATCCTATGTTCAAGGCGCTTTACAGTCATGTAAACAACATTATTGAAAAATATCTACAAATATACAACCATATCCTATTATATTTACAATGAGTAAAAAAGGGAAAAATTAAAACTAACGGAATGTATACAAATCTATAAAAACAATGATCCGTTATTATGATACCAATACATGCTGGTATCAGCACATGATACCAGCTTCGTGTTCTACGTCTCAGGAGAGACCGTTTTCAGTTTGTGGAGTTGTGCGCACACGCTGAGACAGTCGCAAACATTTGGTAGCTAAGAAGCAAACTTGAAAAGCATTGATAGATTGCTTATGTCATTCTTCTTATATTAGGAAAGTGCTAGCAAATATGTTGCGAAGTCTGAAACAAGAGATTTCCTTGCAACAAGAATAACAAACATGGAATCAATACCCCAAGAATAACAAAATTGAGCAAAATTTCATACTGGTAAAGGAACAAAGGCACAACATCATTTTTTCGGCTAAAGTTGCGACACAGCTGGGCTAGCAAATGTTTGTTTTCTATTTAGCGTTTATCTTATATTTTAAGTTGTTTGACATCCATATTGCTTAATTTTTATATATTACATTAATCTTAACTCTTCATTTTTGTAATGCGCATTTGATCATATTTTTATGTGAACCTGGGCAATATAAATGATACGCTCACTCACTTCCAAATCATTAACGGCGAGAACTCCCTGTTTCATTTCAGCAGGTGTAGAAACGACAGGCGAACCAGTGACGGCGCAAGAGGAAGAAGAGGCAAATCCCTGGGGCTTGCAGGACGGGTCGGTCGCGGGACTCAGGCTTGACGCCTTCCCAGACGCGGAGACGTGGCAGGACATGTTAACTTTCTTCCGACAACACCAGCCGCTTCGCCAAGAGGTGGGTGTCCACACTGATGGTCTCTTATCCCTCCCTATCCTTCTTATGGTTATCGTTATCGTTGCTATTTTTAAGGAGAACATTTTCCGTCCGCCGATGACACAATCAGAAACACTGCATTTTTTGTTCTTTCTCTTTCCAAACAGGAAATACGAACCGCCATGCCCAGGGCAGGCGCTTGGCAAGGAGACCCCGAGAGGGCACAAGAGGCCACTAGCAACCTGATTGCAGACGCACGCCGCCAACTGCTTGGTGAGAAGATGGCAGCCCTCTTCGTCATCTGCGGCCGCGACAACTGTAACTGCCGAGAAGACAGCTGTGCTCTGAAAGGCGGTCAATATTGGCTACAAGAGCAGCCACGAAAACCCTGCTCGCAAGACCTCCGCTGTGCCGTTTGCAGCGTCTTCACACGACACCTGGACCTCTGCAATCTCCTCGGTAGGGCGTCTACTAGCAAGGGCGCTCTCTTCAGTCGACTCCTTGCGAGTTCCGTGGCAGTTCACCAACTGTACGACCTCGCCGTCCCGGCAGACTTGCCCCCCGGTCAGAGGGTGACCAGAAAACAGACCGTAAAGGGGATACTGTGCTCCATGTTAGACGTCGAGAGAAATAGGCTACAGTGCCTCAGGCGCATAGGAGAGCTAGCCACGCTGGTGCCTAAACTGCTCTGTGTTCAACTTAGCAGCGGTCGCGCACTCTTCTGGGAACAACTGAGAAGAGTTTCCAACACGGTGATCGGACAACGCGGTCGAGCGGCAAAACTAGCCGCTCTGGAAGCTTTCCGCAGGAGAATGCCGGACGATTCGCCCTGGAAGGAGTTCTTGACCCCCGATTGAGATCTCCCGCATCGCAGTGACTGCCCGTGAATGACTTTGCACGTGGCGCTTCAGAGTTTATTCAGTACTTGTACTTTAAGCAGTTTATTCAGTACTTGTTTATTCGGTACTTGTGTTCCATTTTGCCTTCCTTCTTGTTACTTTCCTTTTTCGACAGTAGTGTGTCTGCCGGTTGAAGTGCAGGATGCCTGTAAAAGATAGCAATTAAAACTGTCAATAAAATGTTGCTTTCGCATGATCATAACTGTATCTTGTCCTGCTCTGACTCAAGGCAGAGAGAAAGAGGGTATACAAAGGTAGAATGCTTATTGACAAGAAGTACGTGAAATCTAAACCACAGAAGCACCGAAATTTACTCTTTTCATGCTCCGTCAATTGCTAGATCGGCAGTTAAAATTGATAACAAATTAACCCAATCCTTTACTTGTCAAGCCGGGGTGAAGCAAGGTTGCATGTTGTCACCTACCCTTTTTAATTTCTATCTAAGTGATGTACCAAAATTGCTAAATAAGCTGGAATCTGGAAGTTATTTGATGCACTGACATCTCCCATACTCTTTTATGCGAGTGAACTATGGGGGATTGATTGCAGTGGACAATTAGAAAAGGATCCAGCAGAATTAGTTCAGAATAAATTCCTGAAGTGGTTGCTGGGAGTTAATAAATACTGCAATAACCGTCAATGCCTGAAAAGCTGAGACAGCAATGGTTTCCAATCAGAATTGAAGCCCAATGTAGGAACTTTAAGTTCTGGTTTTTTCCCCTTAACCTTAACCAAAAATGAAAACGAATTATCCCAAAATGTCATACAATACTATTAAACGGAATGAAAACAAAGCTTTCTGGAGCAAAAAAAAAATCAAAAGCTTCATTATTGGAACAGATAGGGTTAGGAGAATTCTGGATGAAAGCACACTAGGAATCGTAAACATCGTAAAAATCAGGCAACGGCTTAAGGATATCGAACTACACAGAGGGCTAAGTGAAATAAGTAACGACACTAGAAAACTTGCTAACCAAAGCAACAAAATGAGAACCTACCGGTTATTCAAAACGATAGACAATTACAAATGTGGAGATTACCTACATCGGGTCACCCATACGCGACACAGAATAACTCTAACAAAAACTGCGACTAGGCCACCACAAATTAAGGACCCCTTTGTTTTTCCTGTTGAGTTTTCTTTACGATTTGTAAGATATCCATCGGCAGAAAATTTCACTCCAACATGTAAGGTATAATTATTGACGATTTCAATGTGTTCATTGCTAACCAGAAAATTGCGTTTATCTATCGTTGATTTTCTACCCTTGTTTGGAAATACAATAACTCTTGTTTCAGTTGCATTAATCTTATGAAGCCAATCCTGACAGTATTTTGATAGTCTGTCAAGACTTTGCTGCGAACCTGCTGCTGAGTTAGATATTAAAAGTAAACCAGGGGCATAAACTGGGACAGAATACAGCCTTGTAGAACACCTTTACCATAATTGCAAAATTCTGCTCGAACAATATAGGGGCTGTTTTTTTCTTTGGAGCGCGGGTGGTGGGTCTGGACAGAGAATCGGCTGCCACTGTTGCAAACGCGCTCTTTTCACTAACTTATAAATTGGATTCAGCTAACAGAGCCACTCCCTTCAAACATCTTTTGCAACAGAAATCCAATTCCATTAATATCCTATGGCTACGGCAATTCCTGGACTGTCAAACAGTACTCCCTTACTCGAACAGCGTTGGAAATTACAAATCAATTTCTTATTAGAGTTTGTTCTTTCATATCCTCTTATTCGGCTATTTTTATGTCGCACTCTTCTTATAGACCTTGTCACGGTTTTCGACGCCATCGTGACGAGAACGCGTGACAAATTACAGTGTTTGTATGAGAATCTAATGTCGAATAATTTCCGTAAAACGGCTGTTCTGAAAAAGGTATGACTTCTAAACTAAAGCGCTACCAAACAAAGGATTGTACTAAAAAATTGGGGGGGCGCGTACCTGTGCTTAAATTTCTCCGGAGGCTTGCTTTAGATTTACCATATATTTGTCTGTAATTTTTCCCGGGACTTTCCGACTTACAGACAAATGTATAGAAAATTTCAAAAAGTGGTTCTGCGTCTTCTAGCGCATGTAACGCCCTCAATGTTCTCTTTCTTTTTTTTTTTTTTTCCAGTAGAATCCCTAGGAGTGAAGCATTAGTTTAAAATTCAGATATTTTTTGCAAAACAGCCTTTCTACGGAAATTATTGGACATAAGATTCTAATACAAGTACTGTAATTTCTAACGCGTTTGCCTATTCGTCAAGATGGCGTCGAAAACTGCGACAAGGTCTATTACCATTATTAAACTATGACTGATAGGTGGACAAATTATAGAAAATGCCTGTATTTCCTGCGATTCTCCAACACATGCTGCACGCACGCTATTGTAGCTCCTTTTATGCTGATGACTAGTCTTAAACGCCGAAATTTTCTGGGACCGGTCTATAGCCATTTCTTTCTAACAAAAACAATAAAAGCACTATTGCAAAAACCTACCTAGCACTTGCTGCCTTTTCCCACAACAGGATTGTTTTTTATTTTCGCCCTCAAACTCCAAACTCGAGCGAGGATCGCACATCAGCTGACAAGATGGCGGCGCCGGTGGCCGTTTGGTTCCAGTCTCCCCCGTTCCATACACCGTCACATTTATACTCTATCGCAAGCCGATCTTCGTTCGTCTCTCAGAGCCAAACACCGCGTGTCACAAACTTGAGACTGTCACCAGCGCGCAGTTCACTCTCTATTATATAATACGCACAGTTTTTTAGCTGGCCAACTTCCTCCCTTCGCCGGTAATAAGCCCTCAAAAATACCCCCATTCACCTCTTTAATAGACCAATCACAGGCAACTTGCGCACAAAGCTAAGAAATATTTGAAGACAAGTCAATTGTGAATTCTTCCAGTAAAAGAAAGCTTCACACACAACCTATCTTTTTTACTTCAGGTTTGCTTAAGCCTATTTTCCCACGCAACATAATTCAGATTGATTGACATGCTTCGCCGGCCTTTCTCGAAGCTTAGAAACCGCAAGTCCGCTAAGTCGGTTTAAAGGTGAATTTCTCAGCATTTCGTTATTTAAAATAACTGCACAGTAATTTTCAAGGAGTTATAATAACTCCTCTAGTGGGCCTAATTTAACTCCTTACAGTGGAGTTATTTTTTGGGGAGTTATTTTAACTCCAAAAAGGGGTTTAAAGAACTCTTTTTCAGGAATAAAAGTGACCCCAGATATTGAGGAGTTGAAATAACCCCAAAAAAGGAGTTATCCTGTACCTAAAATTTTTACTCCATTTTTGGAGTTATAATAACTCCCTAAAAATAGGGTCTCTACTCTCGTGGTTGATTAACTAGAATATTGTCATCATTGTCCGGTTAAAAACAGTCACGAAAGTATCTTAAAATAACTTTCGCGATCTGAGCATGGTGATTAGCTCGTTTGAAAAAAGGAACTTTTTGCAATAGAAGAAGAAGTCTGTCTTCCAATTATTCACTGCAGAGATAATAACGGGAAGTCAACTTAACCAAATTTGATAAACGTCACGTTTGTACAACGTTATTAGCAGGTTTCGTGGAGTATTTTTTGCACTGAAAAATCTCTTGAAGCTTACTAGGCGTTGTGAAGTTTGTGATTTTGCAGGTTAAAGGAAACATTCTGTTCCAGTCTAACTGGAAGGTTTCTGTCTGCGTTAAAAGTTTCCTTAATAGGAAGCGCCATAATTCAGGTCATAGAGAAAAAGAAAAAAAAAAAGAGGAAACATCTTTACGGTGGCCAATTTACTTTATTGGTGTCAAATTGAAGTAGAATACCGAGCTGCAGGTGTTTCCCTGTTTCAATAGTATTCCGAATATTTTACGGCTACCCGGGCAAAGAATATCGTTATAGGTGGTTTTCACGTTACGTCATCGCCGCCATGCTGGTGGACAGTAAACAAAAAATCGTTCATTAGCTCGTTTTGTTTGCCCACCAGCATTTGTTCATTTCACCATTGTTATTTGTGTCTCCTGAGATTGGATGAAAACCACCTATACCGAGGACATTTAGATACAGAATCTTTATATCAAAGCTTCATTTCAAAACTAAATAATTCAATGCTGAATGAGTGTCTTCATATCTGATAAAGAGACGGCTCACGTCCAATTTTTTAGACCAAAGTAACTTCAGACCTTAATATTCGTGCAAGAATGAGTTGATCTACATCAGAGATTTTGAAGCCGCTCAAAAAACTCGCACCGCTTTTTTGACGTTCTCTTTGCCTTGGCAACGTCGTGGTTGCTGAAACCTGCCTTCACTAGCCATAATAAGAAAAAAGTTCTTTTTACAGGTGGCCTATGTCACATAATGTGGTTTTCAATAGGGCACTGCATAAAAAAAACTACAAACTACAGTACTAAAAATGACGAAGTATTAAAATAGATGAACTAAACTATAAACTATACCGCTCTCTTATGAACGCACATTAAAGTTTACATTTTAGTTTACTTCCCAAGCACGCGTAGCCCGACCATGCTGAAGAAAGTCTGCCCACCCCGGGGGTGGTTCTGGAATTGGTCTTGGATTGAGAAAGCGCCACTCGATGTCCTCCAATCGCGGCTGTAGTGGCGCGAAATGGACACGCGTAAATGCAAAGGGAAAGAACCCTAAAGGGATGCACCGGGGAGGGCCTTCTGTAAGATTGAAAGGAAAAATAGACTGCTTGCAATGTGGGCAACTAGTTCGTATCCGTCCCTCGGAATGAACAAACCACTTAAGAAGGCACTCCTCGTGAACTCGTTTCCGACAGCATGAGAGTCTGCTAGAAGGAACCTCAAGACTACCGAGGCACACTAAACACTTTGACTGAAGATGTTTTTCCAGCCGTGCCATGTCTCGCTGGTAGCGTTGTACGGATTTTTTCTTTTTTCGCTTGCCCATCTCTCGTGACTCTAAAAGACAATGAAACACGTGTGCTCCAATTAAAACTCAAACTATAATCCAAATGCCGTTTACCCTCAGCAGATAACAGGACGTGCCTTCTCGTGAAGGGCACGCGACTCAAACAACTTGCTGAGCATTACATGACAGTATTCACACACGACAGATGGGCAAGCTGCTACGATTTGAAGGTTGAGAGCTGGTAAATCACGCGTACAAGTGAAATAAGCAGAAGGAACAAAGCTGGGCCATCCACTGGCGTGGGAAGAAACCTCGCGCGCGCCCGCATGCACCGTGCAATCTGTCCCAGATGTGCAGGAGGCCTTCCTCCCAGCCTGAAGACAGAAGACGTTAGGCACGCGCGCTAACGGTCTTACCACGGCAGCGGAAAGCCTAGCCTTTGGTCTGCAATTATTTGACGGTTATAGCGCGATTCACAAGAGAAGAAGAAAAATTATGATCGTGACTGCGCAGTTCTCGCAGTCTGCATTTGCATAACGATTTCAGACAATAAGGCGTGAGCAAGTCACGGGTCATGCTTAATGTTTTTTTGTTTTTTTTTATAATTTTTTTATATAAATATATATTTGTTTGCCAATCGTTTGATAGTTCGTTCAATCAAGGACATTCAAAGGGAGTCAAAAACTTGATCGCCTTGCCTTTCCAAGATGGTTCTGAGATGCCTACGGTTGAGTGGATGGTTTCCGAACAAGCGTAAAGATGCGTCTCTTGGGTGTCCTGAGCTCGTACAACCCTTCAAGTCGATGGAAGTGAACGTCGATAGGATAGATCAGAGCGCTGGTTTTTTCTTGCCAAACATCCGTCCCCGCTTGAAATTCGTAATAATTTGGGCGCGTATCTAATTCTCGAAGCCAGGCCAACCGAACGTCTCTTCCGTCGTGGGTGTACTTCAATACTTTGGCTAAAAAAACGTCTGGCCGCCCTGGGTTCACATCGGAAGGAATAAGCGCGCATAATTCTCCGGGAGACGGCAAATCATCTGAATCTACTTCCTGTTCGTTATCGGAAGAGGTCGCTCCTGAGGTAGTCGGAGGCTCATCAAAAATAGAATTCAAGGCCGACTTACCGAGGTAGCGTAATGCTTGTGACGTGCGCTCCTGTTGTGTTCGGCGATCGTAAATATTTATTTGGGTTCTCAAAGTGTGTTTGCAAACACGCGCAAGAGATTCGGCAAGTCTCGCGTCAGAACTTTCAGGCGAAGATCGAAAGTGCTCGACCAGGGCATGTCTCATTTCATTTATCCCGCAGGGCAAGCCCAAGTTTCTCTTAAAAATGGTCGATAGGTAGAGGGAAAATGAGCTCGATGATCGGAAAGGCATGCCGCGTTTGTTCACAAAGAAGTAGTCGTGACTGCTCTCTCTGCAAAGCAGTCTTGGTCTCGACCTTGTTCTGTATTCCCTGAGGTGGTGTGTCAGGAAATCAAACTCTTGATCAAACTGCACGACGTTTGGGCCATATTTTGCGGCGGTCTTGTACCCCGTCTCAACCAACCAGACTGGGCCGTTGTCTGAGATGACTACTACATTGTCGCCTTCGGGCAAGCCTCTTAACAGAGTCTGCACGCCGCCTTCTGGCATTTCCGTCAGCGAGCGAAGAGTCCTCAGTTCTCTGCCTCGACCTGGATTGACAGCGAAAAGGAGAAGCATCGTAAAATCCATGTGCAGCCGCGCCTTGCTTGCGGCAGGTGCGTCCTGGTACTGGCAGTGAAGGCTTCGAACCAACTCTTGGTACTGAGGCCATAAAAGTCTGACGTCCGGCATGCTAGTTGTGAAGGCTTTTGCTCTTTCCAATTGCCGTCTGAGCGCGCGAAGGTCACTAGAGACAGAGTCACCTTGAAAATCCCCGTACCTTTGGTCTGCACCCAGGAAGTTTGAAGTGGTCACCAAAGATTGAATATAACAGGCGGCAGTGGAATTTTGCACTCGCCTGTCCGTACGCAGGTGGCTAATGAAAGACTCTACGAGCGGCAGGTTTTTTACCAGGGCTAACGAGGGCGTCACCTCCAACTTACTCGCGCCGAAACTTAGGAAAGTGACAAGGCGTTCGACGAGTTTTAGCCACGTCGTCATTGTTATTTTGCCAGAGCGCCTCTTGTGATTAAACTCGCTAGTATAAAAGGTTTTCATCGCTTTGATTTCCCTCACGACCCTTTTAAATGGCACGGGATCTAGTCCTCGACTTTCTAAGATACTTTCTACCTCCTCTAGTTTCACGTCGGCGCCTGATTCGCCGGGCTCAAAACTCAAGTTCTCTCCTTCTTCGTCACTTTCTTCCACCGCTACTCCTTTTTTTTCTTGTCTCTCCGTTTCTTTCAGTGTTTCTTCTTGTCCTGTCTCTTCCTCTTTTTCTTCCCCTTCCTCTTCGTCGTCGTCATCTTCTTCTTCTTCTTCTTCTTCTTTTTCTTCTTCTTCTTCTTCTTCTTCTTCTTCTTCTTCTTCTTCTTCTTCTTCTTGCTCTTGTTGTCGTCGTTGCTGTTCATCTTCTTCCAATTCTTCGCCCCTTTCTTTCGATCGCCGGTCGGCCGACTTACTCGCACAGGCGCTTTCAGAATACCACGGAATCTGAGCAGCCGTCGTCCCAAGGAAAGAGTGACATCTATTCTCGGTGTCAGTAGCAGTGGTGGGCATTGTTTTGCAAGCGTGACAGAGGGCAGATAAATTTTGTCCCGTAGGCAGATTTGTACCGGTTACATCGCGGAAAGGCAATGCGAGTGACTGGTTCTTTGCCCTTTGACTGAAATCTATGAATGAAAGGTCTAGACTAGCTTTCTGCAGGTAACTGGCGCATGAATTAGCATTGCCTAGGTTAAAACACCTGCTACTTTCGTTTTGTACGCGCGATTGGTGGTAAGCTTGTAAGACAAAGACGTCTCGCTTAGATATAAGCGAAATGACTTTGTAATTACAAAGTCCTGGCCTGGCCTTTCTAACAATGTCAAGGACGGTAGTAGGACATCGCACTAGATTAAGTCCCAATGTTCGCATGCGCGACTTGATGGTTTGTCTTGGGGTTCCACTGAAAACCTTGTCGCATACTTCTATAAAGGCATGGTAAAAATTACCCTGGCTGTCAGGGACTTCAAACAAGGTGTCAACCGGGTCTTCGTTCTGTCCGGCACAAGAAAGGGAAGCTGATGTGACGTTTCCCTAATGAAAGTAAACAGAAATGACATTATATGTAAATACAATGTAACTTGTTGGAAAACTACAGTTTGCTTTCTTTGATACACTGGTGTAGGTTTACGGCACGAAAAGTTGCCTTAAAATTTAACAAGCTTCCAGTTACTGTATTTTGGTTAAATTGTGATGTTTTAATGCTAATGCTTACTGATAGGTCATTTTGGGGTGCTTGTAGCTTTCTTTTCTCTTGCTCTACTTTCAAAACCGATCGACGCAGATCAGGATATTTAGAACAAAATAATAAAAACAACTCAATGACATAAAGGCCTGAGCCAAACGCAGATCAGACAAACACAGTTTAAGAACCGACTCTGCACTCTATTGCTTTCCTAAGCTACCTGAAAACCGTGAGTTGGAGATCGTCTTAAGACGGCTTTTATGACGAAGTTGATAATGAAATTCATTGCCTCCTGTACACCTCAGACTCAGCAACGTCAAACTGAAATCCGCAAACTCTGAATCTTACGCGGCTAACGTAACAAGAAAAGTCTCACAATCATGAGTGGGCAATATTCACAAATCAAGTTTCTGCCTTCATAATGAACTCCTTATGCACTCCCTATTATAGTTTACCTTATCCTTATTTTTATATTTACATTACTGTGCGAGTGTCGGGGACTCAAGTCATCAGTCAATCTTAAACGTTTGATTACTCCTCAAGAACGGGTTGTTAGAATATTCTACCAGGAGTATACCAAATCTTTTTTTTGTGAACTTACGAATTGTAAAATTTGAAGATATTATCAAACTAAGTATCTTTACAAAAAACGATAGGGACAAAAACATGTTTTAACTGTGCCGTACATTCACGCAACGCTTGAAGTAAGAATTCGTTCCGCTTGCCCTACTGCAGGACAAATGTAAGGAAATTTTCACTTGTGTTTTAAATTATCTAATTCCCTTAGCTCTGAAATTCAGAACTCAATGCCTCTAGTATTGCTGCGTTCGAGACTTCAAGAGAGAATTCAAGACTTTATTATAAATTTTCTAAAGAATATTTTTACAAGTGTCCTGGCACCGCAAACAGCTATAGCTAGTCTAGGCGGGCCAGGAATGATACGAAAAGAAAATAACTGCAATAAAATTAAGGTAAAAAAAATAACTGATCTTACGAAGAAAAACATATGAAAAAGATGCATTTAAAACTCCAAGGAGGAAAGGAAAAAAAAAACATTAGCTCGTTGTTTTGATAGGCAGGATTACAAAAAAATTGGTTCTGTTTTCTTCATTTTAAGAATAATTGAATTGGCTTCTAAACTGAAGTCATTTTTCTTAGTATAAGCATACTTTACTTCTCTTAATGCTTGTGTGTACTACTTCGCCTCTTTCGCCTTTTTTCTTTCTTTTTTTTTGTTCACATTTTACAATTCTTTTCTCACTTTTCCTTTTTTTGTCTGCAATTGCGCGTTTAGCGTTTTTATCCCGCAGGTTTTGTTAAAATCTCAGGGTTAACGTGCAACTGAGACAGTGCTATAACAGCCTTTGTTCTTTAAGTAGTCTTTTCAACCTTTGGTTTGCTAAGATTTGATTTACATCTCGGCTGTAAACGCTACTGGAAGACACGCCACATGTTATTTGTTTTTTTGTAACTTTCACAAGTCCAATTTTCAAACAACAAAAACCAAAACAATAAAACATTGAAGTCGACACCTCCTAGCGTTTCACTCAAGAAGGATATTAACTATTTTCATCGAAAGCAATTTTTTAAGAGGGAGACAAGGAAATCAAAGTCAAAATTTCGGGAAAATATTCACCCTAGCTTCCTTCGCTGATTATATTTTTTACAATTTTTACTTTTTGGGGATTTTTTGGGATGAAAATGGACAAAAATTTTTCTTGGAATGGTGAATGCTTTAAAATTTTGATATTTATTTAAGTGATTTGGGTTATTTTATCTGGAATTCTGCGTGGTTTTTTTTTTTTTGATACAATTGACCGTTTTTCTTTTGTCTGATTCGTTGACATTTTTCACCCTTTAAGGGTCAATTGCTTAAAATTGTCACCTTCTTGAGATTTTATTTTGGTGAAAATGGACAAAAAATTACTCTTGTAAGGGTGAATCCTTTTATATTTTTATATTTTCTTTAGTGATTCGAGTTAATGGAAATCTGTGAGGGTGTTTTTTCGGCACAATTAACCCTTTAGTGAATACAGTGCTTTTTTATAATTTTGGTATGGTAAAATGAAGTTGGAAACGATGTCGGGTGATATTTTTGTCTCGTACTTAGGTCATTTTCATTTAATTTGAAGATTTGAAACTTCGTTGGCCGCCCTTTTAGATTTTTTCAAAGGGGTTAGTCCATGAATCTGGGTGGAAATATTTTTAAGTCTTTTTTTTTTCAGTTTAGACCTGGAATATATTTTGGCGATTTTTTACAGGATTTAAAAGGTCATCTACGCCATTTAAAGAGATTTCAAATTTTTCGGCTACCATCTCTTTTCCAAAGATGTTAGACTATGATTTTTAGTGAAAATTTCGATTCTTTAAAAGATTCTCATATGGTCAAGTTGATGATGGCAATAATGTTTGGGTGATTGTTTAGAGTGGTGGCAAAAACATTTACAGTCTGGTGGATTTGCCCCCTTTTTATATTTATTTGCCCCCTCACGTGTTGATATGCCCTCATATGTATCGATATGCCCTCCTCGTGTTTGTCGATTTGCTCTCTTTTGTATGTTGATTCGCCCTCTTCTGTTCTGTTTAGTTATTAGGAGTGAAGAGAGGCTGTTTTATGTTTTTTAATATTTTAGCCTAAGGCTTACAGTTACGTGTCGGGAGCATGTGCCGAACCCTACTGGCTGTGGCGTCCCATCTCAACAATGATTAGCGTTCAATTGTCACCGTCAGTAAGACTGATGATGGTCAGCCAATCGCCTTCAAACTTTTATCGTTTTTTCTCTGTCCGATAAGATTGTGATGGGTGGTTTTATTGCAAATATGAAATAAATCGCATCCACTTATGACCACCCCCTAGGTTTTTGCGTCATTTTAGAAGGCTGCGAGTGGAAACATTGGGGAAATTAAAATAGTACTTTTTCTTGCTTTGCATTGTTCTCCTAAAATTGTATGATACGTACGTATTTGTGTGCATTTTAACAACTTATTTCTACAATGACATGGTATTTACGCAAAAACGAGTTGCTCTGGCACCTTTCTAAACACCACCACTGTATTGCGTCAAGAGGGTAAACACGATTCTAGTCAATTTTAAAGCCTAATTTTTCCAAGGTTCGGCATTTTAGTGATAGACTGGGGTTATTTTATATCAGTCCTTCTATAACTTTCAGGAAAATTGAAAACTCTCGTTTGGAAAATTAAAAAGACGGCGTTAATGTTCCAGCTCTTAAAAAACACCGTGGAAATTTCTCTGTCAAAAAAGATGCAAAAAATGTATTGCTTTAATCAAGAACTACAAAAACATACACTCTTTCTTTTCACTGGCTTGGATCCGGACTCTGCATGGACTAACCCTTTCGCTTCTTCTCGCACTGAGTTTGCCGTTTTCATTGAAAATCCCTTTCTTCTACCAGTCTACTGCTTGAATCAGACTTAAAGCTTGCTGAACTATAGCCAAGATGGTGTCCCCGCCTGTCCTTTCTGGTATCATTTGGATGAAAATTGGCCCATGTGGTGTTTTATAATACCATTTATTCCATAAATACTGTGATTTTACATGTAATCTTTGTTTTAACTGAAAAAGTGCCACTTGGAATACTTTGTGGTATAATCAAAAGTAGATTCACTACAGATGCAGATTGCGAAACCAAAAAAATACCTCGAATCCATTCCAAAGTTAAGACTGTAGGCTGTGTAAGCCCCAGAACTTGTAAATATTCATCCGAACATGTTAAAATTAAAACACTTTGCACATTTTTGTAGCAACCAAAATTGAAAAATGCAAATTAATAACATTTGGAAGTGATTTCCAAAATGCAACTTTTCGGACAATCCTGGCCAAAACGTTTTGGGGCACCTCCCCTTTTTCGCTTGGTTTTGTATGGAATTTGCAGCTAACCTGCAATACACACTCATAAACACGGCCCTAACAAGACTTTTTCCCACCCTCCTAAACAAAGTGGAGGTCCTAAGGTGTTTGACTTGTAGCAACCAACACTGTTCAGGGGGGGGAGGGGAATCAACTTTAATTACATTTCCTCACCTAAAACACGAAGTGTCCCAAAGGTTTGGACAAGGATTGTAGCTTTCCACAACCCTTAAGCATCTGTTTAATGAAAAAGACTTTTGTAGGATCCGGGAAACTGGATTATTTATGACTATAACCCAAAGCAGAAACATAGGTATTAACAGTTGATAAAGCGTAGTGATGATCATACATAACAGCAATAAATAAAGCTAGGATAGGGGTGAAATAGGAAGCCTAGTAACAACCTGCGGTAACACAGACAGTGAAAATTGAGAAAAAAGCTTCCATGCACGCCTATATGTTGGAATGGATGAAGGTTGAAGACTAGACTGCAACAACGTTGATATTATGGGTGCCAATTCTGAGGCTGCCGGTGCAGGGGAATGTCGGTTGGACTTTGGTCCATAAAGGCTGGAGCCAAACACCTGAACTTTTCCACGTGTAAGCGAGAGAAGGAGTCGGCTAGAATGTTGTGAACAACTGGAACATGTTAAGCTTTAAATAGTATGTTGTTTTGCAAACAGATCAAAACTAATTTCCTAACGAAAAACATTAAGCCTTTATCATTGCAAGACTGTTTATTATAACATAAACGAGTGCTTCATTGTTAGTGAAGAATAGAATGCAGCGATTTTGCATTTCAATGCCCCATAAATACAAACCTAGGACAACAGGGTAAAACTCTAAGATAGCAATATTAATGCCTGCCCACTGTTCAGGCCATAGCACCATTTATGACCAAAAACTGCCCCAAAACCTAATGTACCAGCACCATCGGTATAGAGATTCAGTTTTTCAGAACTGTACCAGCTGTCCTCTAGAAAGAAGGACCTGCCATTGAAACTGACCAAAAAGGTTTGCCAAACACTCAAATCAGATCTAACCTCATGCGTAATCCGAACAAAATGTGTGGGGGATTTAAGCCCCAAAGTGAGATCAATTAATCGGCGTCAAAATGCCCTGCCGGGTACTACGACAGCACAAGCAAAGTTCAGCATGCCTTTTAAAGATTGAATGTCCCGCAGGGTCACCTTCTTTCGGGCAATGAAACTGGATATCGTGCTTAGGCACTTGTCAACTTTGCGCTTGGGCAAACGGGTTTCTAATGAAACAGAATCTAATTCTATACTGCAAATGAGAGTGTAGTAGAGGGGCCAAGTGTTTCGTACGGTGCTATGGGAACGCCAAGATAAGAGCAAAAGTCCAGGAATAAATTCAGTTGATTTTGGCATAAGGCATTAGTGGGGGCAATAATGAGAACGTCATCAAGTAAATGAATAATGTGGCTAATACTCAGCTATACCCAGAAGGCTATAGCACAGGAATAATCCGAAAAGCATTCTTTATGTCCGTCTTAGCCAAAAAACATCCCGGACCTAAGGTCTTAATATGGCGAATAGCATCCTCAATAGTGGCATAACAAACACTACAAAGGCACTACTATGGTCAGATGGATAGTGTATAGGACGAAAATCCCTAGGAGTCTTCCTCGGCACAACTGCTAGGGGAGAAATGCGGAAAGAGTGAAAGGGACGAGCAACGAAAGGACCAGCTAAACGGCCGGCATCAAGTTCCTTTCACGATCAGAATAGTTCTTCCATTCAAATATCAGATAGCCGCTAACGCAGTCCGTAGGCAATTGCGTGATCTCCGCAATAAGATTGCCGTCACTTTACAGCCTATTTTTGTGAGCAAAAAATTGGAGCAAGATCTTAAGCCTAAAGAAATTAAGCCGAGTATTGTAAGTCAGCAATGCGTTGTTTATAAATTTGCATGTGATATTATGTTGACTAAACAGCCCGACAGCTTCAACGCATTGCCGAACACAAGTATTCAGCTATCGGTAAACATTTGTCTGAGGCCTAGCCTTAACACTCAGAGTGACTTCAACAGTGCTAAACTCTTTGTTTGATTTGTAACATGTTTCCTTTTAATGAACTATTGTTTTTCTTGTATTTATAGAACATTCATATTGTATTTCTTTTCAGTTGATAATGACGTCCGGTAACGTCAAAACGTCGTGTATTTTAAAACATTTTAAAAAAATTCTTAAATGTTTTTAAGAAACGTTTTTTCCATATTTTTTATAGCTTAGAGTTAATGGACAGCTTTTTAGGCTTCTCGATCTCTTAACTCTCCTGCAGAAGCGCCTTTAGAAACTCTTCCACGGCGTTTTGACCTTGGTAGAATTTTGTTTCTGAGGCTTCTCCATTACTTTTTACGACCTTGTCCATATGCAGAGTGCCGGCCTGTTTTCACTTTGTAACTCTTTTGTGGGTCTCCTTCACAGCTTTGCCTTTTCTCCACAATCAGCTCGAGGTCGGCATAGATAACGTACGGGGCTTTAAGCTGGTTGCCCACTTTTCGATAGGAAACCAGGTTTTCACTCTCTTTGGGCATTACTGTTCTCATTGGCCTGCTTTTTATTCCTTTACAGACCTCTTCGTGTCTTCGCAGGATTTCTTTTTTTGTAAACCTTGAAAAACAAAGCAAACAGTGGTGTTTCCTTCCTTGGAAATTTGTCTGATCATGCAAAAAAGCGCGCACGCTTTTCACGAAGGAAAATTGCCAAGTATCTCCAGACGCAGGCATCATAAGTTTAATAACTGGCACACATTTTGTTTTATTGGCTATTCTGTGCACAACCACTCTCCGTTCCAACCAAAGATCTTTTAAGGGGTTGGAAAGGTTATTCAGGAATAGTTGATCCCATCCTTTGCGGAATTAGTGCTCCTTCTGCAGGAGTTTTTCCCCTTCGGCGCGGGGAACGGCGGCGCTCGTATTAACCATTTCAGACACTCATTGTCCCTTTTGTCTCGCACGTTGATGACTGCTTTCTTGTCTTGTAGCTTTGTGGGGAGTGGCATGTACGTTCTAACAAGAAGTGGTTCATATCTTGCTACGTTCACATAGGCTTTTTCAGCTTCTTCGAATTCTACCTCCGACCCGTTTCGGATGTAAGTCTCAATTTTGTTGTTGACTACGTCCATGAAGTCCCTCACTTTTTGTGCTCACGTTTTCATGTAACGATCAAATGTGATCATCTCCCTTCTTCATTCTTCGGAAGTAGTGTGCCGGCACTCGTCTGGGGTTCCGGTTTCGACTGGTTTCTGCTTGTATTGCGTTTCTGCTGACGATAAGATTGTGCTCCAAACCCAGAGTAGTATAGAAGGATCTAAAAGATAGCGGTTCTAAGTGACGGCCAACAACGAGTATCAAGCCCACCACGCCGAGCGGGCGAGGCGTGGCCACTTGTGGTCGTTGTCACAGAACCGCTACCTTATATACTACTTTAATTCTTAGTTCTTTTTTGTATAATATACATCCAATTGCGTCGAGGACGAGGCGCCATCTAAGGAGGGAGGAATGTTGTGAAGTATTTTGTAAGTTATTTTTAGTTTACTTCATATTTTAGGTGGACGTTTTACTCGAGCCTACAGTTTTGTTATGATCAGTTTGTAGATCAAGGTTACTCCGTATTTGTATCAACAGGTTTTCAAATTCTATTACCTTTTTAAGTAGTTTTTCAACATGAACGTCATTTATTAAATTTTAGTGTAAGTGGAAGTCGGCATGTTTTGGAACCATCGCTGACCTTGATTGTCACCTACATCAGAGTTCGCTTAAATTGGTTATCTTGTACTTGACATTATTAACCTTATAGGTTTGTTTATTCCAAATTTGGTTATTAGCAGGAAATTCGGAAAAGCATTTGTAATTCTCATGATCAGTAAGCCCGAACGTAAGTACATTCAAGTTATTTAAGTTGCCAACATTGGCGTAGATGATAATTGGTGGTTGTAGGGTGTGCAGTTACTAGTTGCGGTGTATTCGTTAAATGATGGTGTAGACAAAACATATAAGCCGCTGCGAAGAATAAAGAACACCAAGATGTAAACTCAGATACCTGGTACCTTTAAAGCCCCGTGCAAACGGACGCAAGATTGCTGGCCAACAGCTCCCAACATTGTTAGATGTTACATGTTGCGTCCGTTTCACACCCTCTTACATGTTGTTGGATGTTGTTGCGCAAAGTTTGATACTGGTCAAACTTTTCAGCCAACGACTCCCAACATTTCTTTTGTTCCGTGATCGCCGAAGCGTAGCGCAACAATGTTGGATCCGTTTGCACAGCTCTTCCAACATTGTTGGGGCCACACACACTCATTACGCATGGATTACAAAGACTTATGGGTTGTATTCTTCCCACGATGCACTGCAGGTCCCAAACTTGTTAGGAGTTGTTGCATCCGTTTGCACACCACTGCCAACATGCACGCAACAACTCCCAACATTGTTGGCGCAACAATGATGGCAGTTGTTGAGCCCGTTTGCACACAGCCTAAGTTAAGCGAGGGAGTTGCTCGTGAACTCCCACATTATTGTAACATTACCAAATAAATCGGGGTTGATAACATTGGCAGTAGAGGTTAACTATTTTTGTCTATGGAAAGCAGTAACCGATTGAAGGAATTTGGACAAAGGCGAAAACGCACTTTATTAAACAATGACAGTGAAGACTGAATATATCTATAATGACTGGGTAAACCACTACTACCCACAAAAATATACTTTCTTTAAGGGTAAAGAAATAAATAACTCAAATACATAGCAACACTTAGGGCAAATATATTGATTCTAAATAACCCGTAAAATGGATAGTACACTAATACCTTTTCAATGCACCCTAGTTTCATTTTTTTTTTGTTTACTTGTAACTATTTAACACTAAAGGTTATATACTGCCGGTTTCGCCGGTTAAGTAAAATCCCTCTGCATGGGGGAATCACACAATTGAGTTATAAAATATCCAAAGTATTTGTTGAGTAGCCTCGTTTTATATTAGTTTCGGCTACAATATGCGTCCAATTCCGTTGAAACGCTAAACAGAAACTGAAGAGTGTGAGAGTTTGGAACTCAGGAATCATTTCATAAGTAGGTTGAGTATGATCGTCCAAGCGAAAGTAGTCCTGATTAGGACTGTTGAATACCATCAACTGACGTCATACAACTCACTTTGACTCTGAAGATGATTACCACACAAGTTGTCGACACGTCAGTCACTGTCAACAACAGTCCTATTCAGGACTACGTTCACCCGGACGATCATACTAAACCTACTTAAGAAACTGAAATTCTTGATGTCACGTTTATCACGTTCAGTACTGGTTAGACGAAAATCAAGTTTTACAATGGTCTACTTCTGTTGATATGATTTAAACAGTGACGATAAATTAATTGTACACCTTGAGGGAATACTTTTGACGTCACTGTACCTGGCAAATTCGTTCAAAATTGTTTTTCGCTAACGTTGGAACTTCGAATTAGAAAAGGGAGAAACTAGGTGACCTTTTGATTCATGATACTATCTGTACTTCCCTAGCACATAGTCAAAGGTCACGAGTTTCTATCCAAAGTTTAGTAACGGTGTCTTTATTGTGTCTGGGACTTTAGATATCGGGGTTGATTATTCAGCAGCTAAGTAAGAAATATAACAGCCACTAGAAATTTGTTAGAAGTTGTCATAGGAGATCCAGCAGCTTTGTAACGACCTGCAAGAAACAGGTTTAGCATAAGTAACGCACGTTGTCAACGTCGAGATTCACATGTACAGAATCAAATGCAAATTAGCGACAACAATAGAATTTCCTCAATAGCATAACTTCTACAAGTGGCGTTCGCATTTAAAACTAGCGTAATAGTAGTAACAATACTGACTTAGCGTTTATCAACTCCATGGTGGATGTACGCGCAAAATCGCAGCTACAAACCCATTTGTTTTCTGGGGTTCTTTGAATCGTCCCCGCCACTTAGCATAGTATTAAAAGGCCAGTAATGCCTCCCTAAACCTTAGAAGCCAGCGTGGCCAAGTGGTTAGAGCGCTGGACTTGCAATTCTGAGGCCCAGAGTTCAAGTCCCGCTCTGACCGCTAGCTGGATTTGTTTTCGGTAGTCCCAAGTTCAAACATATGCATGACCATAGAAAGACACTAAAGATGTTAACTACTAAAAGAAAATATTCTAGAATTGCACAAAAATTAATGTACACTGTAGCTAAGTAAGTGCTATAGAAACTCTCTCAAGTCCGCTTTAGTTCAAGACAAAGTCAGAGCAGGCTTGTAAGAGTTGAATGAGATCTTGCCTCATCTTTGCATTTGTTACCAAGGCTATTCCACACCAAACCCACTATGGCTAAACACCCTCTAAGCAGCTTTAGTACATGCCATGGGCACAAAAGCATTATTTGATGAGCCTAGCACGTTATAAGAATGAACCATGAAAATTGGTTTGAACATATTTGTCACACCTTCAGGATAAAGATGAGATTGCAATACACATATATAGCATCTTTGCTTAAGGGTATCTCATCCTAGGTCCTGGGGAATATCTGCAGATCTTCGATTGTAAACATTAAATGATGCAATTCTCCCGGCCTTGTTTTGCCTTTGCCCCATGCATCCCCAGACCTCTGAGCAATAATGCAGGTAGGGAAGGACTAAAACTTGACATACACTCGCAGTAGGGTTTGGCGAGGTACCATGCAGAGCACGAGTAAGTTTGAAGGCCCCTAGGCCTGCAGATGCCTGTTTATAGATTACTTATATTTGACACTGCCACCCTGATGCCTTGTCAACCTCTTTTACCAGTTATCTGCATCAAACACTGATTAAATATAACTTACAATAGCTTTCTCGCCAACTCTTCCTTTTCTTTTTGACAATTTGACAATAATTGCAGAAAGAGAAAGTATTGCCATGTATAGGCCATTGACGCTCCTATAAAAGAACAACAGAAAACGACTATAGTGTGAAAGGTTTGAACCCAGAAATCATTTCATAAGTAGGTTGCGCATGATCGCCCGGCGGGTGAACGTGTTCCTAAATTGGACTGTTGTTGACAGTGACTGACGTTTTGACAACCTGTGCGGTAGTCACCTTCAGAGTCAGAGTGAGTTGTATCACGTCAGTTGATGGTATTTTAACTCTGGTTATTGACCTGATCATGGTAAATTAAGTCGCGATGTCATTGGTCGTCTGTCATTTAAGCCGTGATGTTATTGGCTATAAAGACTCAAAATGTCACTGGTGGATTTCGATACGTCTGTTGTCAAAGTTTAACAGTTTGTTATTGTTAGTCAAATTGTCGGTTGTCCAGTCATTCTCTAGTAGTTAGTTTTGCGTGATTCCGTCAATAAGTCTTTTGTACGGTGCCGGTGACTAATGACTATGATTCAGTGGCGTTTGTTCTAATTTAGTAACCAGCTTTCTAAAGTAAGTCGTTGATAACAATCTGTAGAATACGTAATACATGTCGCAAAGTCCAAGTCGATTTGATGTTTCGTCCATAAATAGTATTCAGCAATGTAATTGTTGACGTTACCATTTCCTGTCGCTTGTTTGTGGTCAGTCAGTCGCGTGCTTAGGTTTCTGCCGGTCTCATCAATGTAAGTGGCCAGGCAGTTGCAGTATTTGATCTTATCCCCTAGGATCTTATATACTGCTCCTTGTCGGTCCTCCAGTATCGTGTTACAAAAACATAAGAAACATTTTTCACAGTGATTACAGCAAGGTTCTCTAACTGGTCACCTACGTGAAGAGGAAGGTAAACGTAAGAAATGAAAAATAGAGACGAGTCACACAACGACGCAGACCCCAGTCATGAAATTAACAACACGACCCCCTCACGTGGATCCTATTGATAACGTACCTGCTACATCGCTGCCACTCGGGTGAAACTTTCTTGTTTGTGACAACTTTAAGCTGCATCCACCACCGTTTTATCATTTCCCTGATCATGTTCAGGGCAGCAATAATGTAACTATAACCAAGGAATACAATCTTCGTTAGTCAATTTAAAGGGGCTGCATCACAGCCGGCTGTGTGTTCATTTTGTTAAGAATGTCAACTACGCATCCTTGCTCGCTACGGAACTTACGAATTCACTTGTGAATGACAAATCCACATGTTTGTGTCAAATATGTCTACCAACCATTACAGTGGAACCTCGATATAACGACGGGCCAAGGGACTGGCAAAGTTTGTTCGCTATGACGAGTTTTTTTTTTCGTATACTTAAATTACTGGGGTAAAGAAAATTGTGTGTTATACCGCGAGTTCGCTACACAGAGGCTCGTTATATCGACGTTCTACTGTACATCAAACCATATCAAACGTTTCAAACAATCAAAAACAACCTTTGAAAAACTGTCAAGCTAACAAGTTTTCAAAAACCACAATTGCAATCCGTTTGAATGAATGATAACTTGATTTGTACACGGTTAAAAACATCAGTCAGACATAGAAAATTAGTTTAAATTCTCAAAACTGTTTTACATATTTGCCGTGTGGGAGTACTGATCAGAAAACCATAAACGCCAGCAATCAATATCTTTCAGGTCACTATTGATTTGGGATTCAAGATCAGGTATAGTAGCTGCAGAAAAGGTAACATTAGTGTCGTCGGCAAACATTCTAGGAGAGCCCGCATTCAAACAATTTGGTAGATCTGAATCTTCTTCAAGTTTGTCTATCCGCGCCTTATTTAGAATTGAGTGTTATTTATACCTTCTTTTAATGTATTGAGCGGTTATTTTTATGCTTCACTTAATTTGTTGGAAGTCCCCACGGTTTGAATTTGATAAATTTCGTGACAAAGCTCCCTTGATAGCACCAATATTGCCTTAACTACTTTTTAGTTTAGTTACAGTAACAACTGTAACTAAACTTTTTTTAACCACACTAGCTAATAATCCTGTTTTTGAGGGGTAACTGTATTGTTTATTTATATCGGTCATTTCTTCTACGAGTTGTTTCGTTATTGCTTACTTTCAAACGGAGGCTCATTCTTCTCCGCTAATCTGATGTGTAAACGATGGAAGTAAAAAAGAATTACAGCCGTACATTGCACGGTACATTAATGACCTCATTAATGAGGGGTTGCTGTATTCTTTATTTATGTCGGTCGTTTTTTCCACAAGTTGTTTCGTCATTGTTTACTTTCGAATGGAGGCGCAATTTTCACCGCTATTACATGTATCTCACTTATGCTATCACTTCTAGTTTCATTTATTTTCAAGCAAGTTTCAAAAGGACTATTAACAGGAAAAAATACGTAAACGTTTTCACCTCCAAAAAGCAAGCCTCGTTTATACGATAGCGAACGAGTTTATCACCCAATCAAGGAGCAGTAATTTTTAGAATGAAAGGTAAGTGTACACTTTTAAAGAGTGCGCTCTCACGACAAGTTCTTAAAATATTTCTCGACTCGAAAATTGAAACTCGATTCGATTTTGAGCGGTACAACAACAACATAAGCTTTATTTGCATGACTATATGTAGTTACAGTATTGCAAAAGCTTTAAGATAACGTAACAACTTACACTACGTCTTTTGAACAACCGGGGCCAGGACAATATACAGCTCGGGTAAACGGTGACACATAGTATTATTACAACCCATACTTGCTCTCAAGAGTGCTAAGGGGTAGGACACGTTTCTTATTGACTTGAACAATCGTTGTCGAGCAAAATGCTCCCCAAGAATTCAGCAGTAACAGAAACTTCCCCCGGTGACACTTTCCCAGTTTGGTGTAAATGAAAAGCTGTCGTAACGAGCATTATTTAACGCTGAATCTCGGCAACCTCCACTAATGCCAGTTGTAGACAACCCTTTCTATCTTTTAGTGTCCATATAAGAAAAATATTGGTAAATTAGTTTATTCCGAAAGACAACGTTTGTAGGGCGTTTACAACACTCTTTACAATCCAGTAAATTAACCCAGCTGGTAAAACCAAATTTTTGTGTATCAAGGACTTAGAAAAAAGAACAACTCTATCCACAATACAGTTATCAAATTTTATTGTTGGTCTATAGTGTAACTTACTCCTCGAATTTAGAAGTGAGAAGTTTTTCCAGCACTGGTAACATTTCCAAGCAGGCTCCCATGGACAAGGCGTGCCCTTCAGGGGACACTTCACGAACTCTGCAAGCAAAGTGTCAAGTTTAATAACGTGCAGAACCCTACTCAGTACTATGAACAAAACACGACCAGGAATCTGACTGACATAGTTAAAACGAAAAAAACAAAAGACTTCAGCCTAATAAAATTCCTCTAATAGAAATTAAAATTTCCTTATTCAGTTTAAATCTCTTTCCTTCGCTTACATGCAAACTTACGATGAGGACATGTTTGATAATTTACTGTAAAGAATAATTGAGTTTTACTTGTGAATAAGCAGATTAACACCCCATAAATGAAAAATCCATCACTTTTAGGTTTCAGCTTTGTCATGGGGGATGAGTAAAATCTTACTTTAGTGTGGTTTTAGCAAACGTTTTATAAGTAAATCTGCTAAAGTAGGATAATGTGTGAACCAGTGCAGCAATCCATGAGGATCATAGATATACGTCTTCTATTATTCATTTACATTAAAATGGTACTGATACCTGATAGTTAGAAATGGCATGACATCAACCAAAACAGACTCATCTTTTAACCTGGGTAAACATAAAACATTCGGTTTCTTGTCAGCAACCTGAGTGACAGACTGTGCAGGGATCATTTCAGTACAGGGTGTAAACCTGACATAAGCCAGCTTCTCACCTTCAGGGAAAAAGGCTAAGTTTGACCCTTTACCAAAAGAAAAGTTAGAGGTATCGCGTCCTTATTATACTTTGGTAACTCGAAATAGTCGTCACCTGACGAACACAGCTGAGGCTGAAAGTGCGTTTATTTTACCCCCTCTCCCCACCAGCCCTCCGTTTTACGAAAAACAAAAAAGATGTCATACTGATGATTTTAGGTCACATCTAGAACTCAAACTTAGGACCTCTTGCAGAGAAGAACGAGCACAAATCTTTGATCCAATATATTTTACACCAGGCACTTCATTCTAGTACCAGTTTGGCGGGTACAGTGGAAACCAATTAATATGGACACCGTCCAAGGAGACATGCCATAGTGAGGCCCATATTATTTGCATGACCATGTTTTATTGATAAAAAGACTAAAGCAGAGATTTTTATGAGAAAGACATGTTTTATTTGTTATCTGCAACTGTAACAAGTTCCTTCGAAAGAATAAAAGACACCTCACGACCATTTATCATAGTCCCAGACAAAAATTACCGTCTGAAACACGACAATGGAGTCCGTCACTTTACTTTGTACTGAGCTTTTATTGTGACTCAGCCAGGTGGACTTGATGCTAGATAAAAACTTCGAGAGATTATTTGCAGTTTAAGTAAGATTTTCGCTAATAAAATATTCCGTCATAAAAAGTCGGCAGATAACCAGTGTCCAAAAAAAGGGTTGACTGTATATAGGAGTTAATGACTCAGGACACAGAAAAGTGCCCATTGTCCGTATAAAGTGGTCAGTTTTAGAGAAACATGACGTATCAAGAAAAGCGACCTGAATTTGAGAATAATAGGTACTGTTCTGTATAGTTATCTTTGATCGTTTATTGCTTTGTAAGGACAAAAATGATCAACGTGAAATAATAGCTTTCACGCGTTGGAAATTTCAACATTTCCGATAAATTCTCTCCAATGAAGTTCGAATTTTCGACGCAACCGAAGTAAGGGGCAATTTCAATCCAGGGGCAGGGTAAGAGTTACAGATTTGAGGACGAAACATGAGCTTTTTGTCAGGACAAACGAATCTGTCCGTTATACTGTAGGTATCCACAGAGCGGGGATCCAGGGTTGTTTGAAACAAAAAAATTAAATATATGAGGGTGAAACGGTTCAAACCTCGAACTGGCTGGAAGCAACCATTTAGGTTATACTTGATTATCTCTCATTTTTTGTTTAGACTCTACCTGCTTGGCAAACGCCTTCAATGATTTTTTCAACTCTAAGATTGAGAAGATACACACTGCTCTCATGGAAAGAGCCGCAGAGGTTGAACTTTACTAGCCTAACACTGCTGACAAACACTGTAAGGGACTCTTCAACTTTCAGACTGTTACCGTGATTCAGGTCGAGCGTATTGCTTAAAAGTTGTGCTCTAAATCGTGTGAACTCGATCCTTTACCTGCAACCGTCCTTGGGAACTGTCTACCTATGGTCCTCCCTACGTTAACGTAAATTATCAATGTCCCTTATTGGATGGTACAGTGCCAAAAACTTTAAAAAGTGCTGCAGTATCACCACTTGTAAAGAAAAAGAATGTCAATCATGAAGAGTTATTTCCGTCCTTCTCAAACTTAAAATTTGTTACTAAAATAATCGAAAAGGTTCTTGCTTGGCAACTGAATAATCATATCTTAGATCTGCATCTTGATGTCTACATATTTAACAATTAGTCCATGCGTCAGCGTGCGTATGTCGAGATGTTGAGCACGGGGGAAGTTTGGAGAGCACGAAAGAGTGGTAAGATGACGCTAACAACAACAACACGCACCACTTTTCCCTACTATCGGTTAACAAATTCAAATGTTTTCTCTTAAATTTACGTTTTGAAACACATGGTTAACGCTTCATCGTGTACTGTTGAGTTATGGATGTACTTGGGAGGATTGCTAAGAAGAACTCGAGTCATAGTTTATTGACGTCATCAGCGTGCTTAATGGGAATATGAAGCACGCTCTCGCCATTGAATTTGATTACGGCGAATATTCTAGCTATGTTAGAAAAAAAGGTTTCATAGCACCGAAGGCGCACTTGTAAGGGTTCAAAATAACATTCTTACTGCGGTTGAGAACAATTCTCTTATCTTACTTCTACTTGATCTATCTGCCGCCTCCTGTCGACCGTGGCATTACTCGTTTCGGGGTGAAATGAACTGCGCTCGCTGGCTGAAGTCGCGCACAAAGTTTATCAGTGTGAATAACTCCAGGTTATCCCGACGTCTGTTGGACCGCGACGTCCCGCAGGTATCTGTCCTCGGGACTCTTCTGTAAGTACTTTACACTTCTCCGCTCGCTGACCTTGTAAAGTGTTACAATCTTGAGTATCATTGCCAACGAGCAAGCCGAGGGAAGACGACGGTCGGCTTGGGAGGCGGCCAGCTTAATGCCACGCGAAGTATTGTAGCAGGCAGAAAAATCCTCGATCGTGCTGTGAAAAGTGTAACGTAAGGTGTAGATTCCCTGGGAATTTTAGTGGCGTTAGATTTCACGTGTAGTTTCACGTGACTTTTGATGACCTTTGTTGTAAACAAACGAACCTTCAAAGTCCGGACAATGTTCTCTGCCACACTACTGTACTTGTACGAACTACAACTTGCTATTTCAAGTTCGTGCTAACCTATAAATGTTATTTCCCTTTCGCTGTTTGAAACTCGACAAGTTTAAGGTTAAAAAATGTCTAAGCAGAAGAATAAGTGCGATTTTGAGGCCAAGAGCATGGCAGAAAAGTAGGAACGAGGAGTGCTTGTAGTGGAAATTCTCGGCTCAGCAGCTAAAATGGTTTTATAAACATTGGAACTAAAACCGGTGATGTAGGCAAATTCTTTTTCTTTCGTTGGGACTTAGCGAAAACTACGACTAGTTTTTATTGATGCAACACCAAACTTTATTGAGCCATCAAAAGTGACTCTCTTTACGAAATGGCTATATGCAAATCCTTGATTGAAAATTGTGTCAGCGACATCAATAACTGGATGGTTAACAACAGACTAAAATTGAATCAACATAAGACCGAATTCCTTCAAATCAGCTCAAGATATCGTCCAAGACCTCTCTTAGAGTCCCTTTGAGTTGGCAATAGGACGGTTGTTCAGACACCACAACTCGTAATCTTGGTGTCGTTTTCGCGTTTTCGATCAGTGTTTTAAATTCTTCTGTTAGTTTTTAAATCCCTTAAAGGCGCAGCACCTGATAACATCTCAGACCTGCTTTTAGTATAAAACAAAATCACGCACGTTGCGGTCATCATCACAGAGACTTTTCAGCTCGCCTGAAAACATATGGGGATTGGCTTTTGCTGTACCTGCCCCAAAACTATGGAATACTCTCCCGTTAGATTTAAGATTGAGTAACTGACATTAAGAATCGTTTAAAAACCTACGGTACCTTTTAAAAATAGATTTTGACTTGTAATTATTTTATTTTTCTTTGCATTTTAACCTTTAAACTTTTAATTGTTTATACTTACATATACTTTTATACTTTTGTGTATACTTGTCATTGTAAAGCGCCAAGAGCAAAAAGTGATAATGACGATTATTATAGAAACAATGGATCAATTTAGGTTTCTGAGAAACTGCCCACCTACCCCTCCCCTAACCCATCATTTTGCCCAAAGTGAGAATTAAGTGTTAATGTTAGCTTAGGGGAGGGGTAGGTAGGCAGTTTCCCAGAAACCTAATATCAAAGAATTAAAAAGATTATTGCTTACCGTAGGAGATACTCGATTAAGGCATTTGTATCCTGTGAACAAACAACAGTAATGTAACTGTTCATATAAAGAAGGATATTGTAGCTGCTGTTCATTACTTGCGAAAGAACTTAGAACAAAGCATTTATTTATACTCTGGACGTTAATTTCACACAATTATTTTACTCTCACTCTGGACAAATTCTGGACAAAAATTTTTAGTACTGCTACCGTGTACTACTTCCAAAAAATGTATGTCTACAAAACATGACTTGCATTAAAACAAAATTTGTGAAAATTGTGATAGTTTGCTGTGCAGTCCTCAAGGTTTTAGAGATACACTTACACTACACAGATGAGAAAATAACACCAATTTATTCCAACTGGGCTTGGATGAAAAAAGATAAATACTGGAATACTTTGAAATTAAACATTTCAGGCAGTTTTAATTACGGACATTATTTTTGTCTGAAGTCAATCAAAAACCATCCAAATCTTTTTTGTGCCAAGTAATTATTGACAAAACTGCAAAATCTTGAACATCTTCACATCAGAGTGTTGCCTGGTATCAGTTAGCGACCATTTAAGAAAAACATACCTTATGCCAGAGTGTTTGTGCAGCTCGTAATCTGAGCAACCTTGTTTGTAGAACACTAATCATTGTTCCATGACCTTTAGTAATCTTCATTTTATGTGAGAGAGAGAGAGAGAGAGAGAAAGAGAGAGGAAATGTAACATTCACTTCTCCTTATGTATAGATTCAATTACCCGTGGCTGTTCAGAAAAGAGCTTGTGCTCGTCCCCAAAAAGGACTGCTGGACATGTGGTTTTCCAATGTTGCTCAGTCAGATAATTGCCTGCTCAAATAATTGAGCAGGCAGCATAAGTTAATTAAGCCTAGCAAGTCTTTATATGCTCATAATGCTGGGTACGAAAGTTGTGATGATTTGCTGGAGGCATATGGACTATTTAAGGAAAATATTTGGTTTAAAGTGTACATCCAGAGGTGACATACAGCAGGTAACTAACTTCTCTGTTTTTGCTTTTCAGAAAAGCAAAACATACATGGTAAGCAATACAAAAACAATACAAAATGAGGGTTTAACTGCATCTCATTACTGGTGGTAGTATCATAGCTTCGTAGGATGTGGGTTTGAGTCCTAGACATTATAATATGATTATTATAAACCAATGTCATTCATCAACCTTGTTCCCAGGTTCTCTCTCCTACCTGTCTCTCTCTCACTCTGTAGGGACGGGTAGGGGAGAATTCATTAGATAAGAAAAACTGATGAGTTTATGTTGGCTTTAATGAAGCTGCCCTTTAGGATAAATCTTGCATCACTATGGAATGACACTATAAAGCTATTGGTCCTGTCTCCTTGTGTTGCTCAAAGGGGAAGTAATGAAAAGCATGACCAGGGGACTGGGTAATAGTTCCCTGTGGTATAACCTGCATGTATGGTGTACTTATGTGCAGGCTACCCAATGAGTTAATCAAATCAATAGTCAGGTTGAGGAGTATGTATTGAACAGCAGACACATAGATGTCTAATTTCACTGAAATAGTCATTCACGTTCTAAATTGGAGTCAGTACTGTTAACCCATTCATCTGAAGCTCAATTTATTATCTATTACCGCTAATTCAATTCCTACATTTGTACCTCTTGAGCCTCATTTTTGGGTTGCAAGGAGCAGAGACTTTGACTTTTAACAACAGTAGGTCCTAAAGGGAATAAAGAGACAGCTAAAAATTAATAAATAATGTTTTATGACATGCTATTCAATTGTTATCACAGGTAGTAAGAAATACCTAATGATGTCAAATAATAAATGTGAAACACCCTTTTGATGCTTTCCCAAATTAAATTAACAGCCTTCTTTAGTGAAAGTTAAAACTTATATTATATACAAGGGTCAAAAATAATCAAAGCAAACACTGCACGTTCAGTATATCATGCAACCTTTATTTTTTTTTTCTGACAATATATTAGTGACAAAGAAGAAATAGCATCCTGACATGTATAGTTAAATGTAAATAACTGTTTAAGTGACTTTCCTGATTTTTTATTACCATTATTCTTGTCTTAGTTAATGCCAACACAGCATCCAATCAAGGTTGAAATTTCAAAGTGGATGTTTTTCTCCAAGCGCACCTCAGTTCAAGCTCAACAAAACAATACAAAAAAAAGAACCTGTATTCAACACCCAACTGTTCAACAGTGCATCCTGGTAACTTTAATTACAAAGTTTGCCATTCACCTTTCTTTGAAATGATAACTTGAGCAAGTAAATCTTCTTGTGAATGTCTTCTGAAGGGAAACTAAAAGGAATAATTAATTGATATTAGATTATGAAGAAAATATCAGCGAATAAAATTACCTATTCCTCACTTACTCATAGTTTGACACCTAGTCGGCTGAATGGGCTAAAAACTAACCCCAGCCAGATCATCAACAGTGGTCTTAAACAATTTGGCAAAGTCATTTATCCCACAAATTTTCCTATATTTGTGTTGTTTGACTTGTTTAGAAACCTTAAGTAGCCGGTTGATTTTACAGCAGTAGCCAGCTAAAAAAGCTGGCTATTGGCTACTAGCTACTAATGACAAACCTGCCACGATTTAAGACCTTGTCTCAGTTCAGATGATTGAAGTGTTGCTGGTTGGATCTGATCCACTTAAAGCCAATGTAAAAGAACCCACACTACTATTTGAAAAGAGCAGGTGATAAAGTCCATGCTGGTACCCTGCAAATGCAGATGTATATCCAGTTTCTCTAACCAAAAAACAACTTTTACTTGCCTCATGGTGACTACAAGTACACTGTAGCTTTGAAATTTTGGCTACCAAAACCCTCAACCAGTGGCCCGTGCAAAGCACTTTTCATGGCTTAAATTGTCATGCAAAATCTGCTTCTATAAAGAATCTGACCTGGTTGCATTGAAGAATCTGGTTGACATCTTTGTCCTGCAATGGATTTTTCATGTTGCCAATAATGGGGTCTTTCCTATAAGAAAGAGTTGAAAGTCGTAAGCTACTGAGACGGCTTGCTGGAAGGTAAAATCATCACACGCCAAGTACTCCAACATCATTGTTGAAAAAAGACATTGAAAGTGGGAAATTTGTAGTTAAAGTACAAAAATTAATTTATTACACTGCACATACACAACAGTGTATGCTAGCCTGGGATTTAATAGGCTACAGTCAACTCCCTTTATAGCGGACACTGTGGGGACCTCGAGTTAGTGTCCTCAATAGTGAGTGTCCGTAATAGCGGGAGTTGATGTCAGTCAAACATCTGTAATTTGTTTTTGCTGGGGATTTAGCCGCTGTCCGTATTATCAGGGTGTCCGTTATAGCGGGGTGTCCGCAAAGCGAGAGTTGACTGTACTTGGTGAGAAAAAGACAAATAAGAGGGAGGCAAACAAGGAAACAGAGAAAAAAATCAGCAAATGAAGTGAGCTGAGTGTTCATCCCATAATTTGCCCTCTTAGCCCACTAAGAATCCTGGTCCCAAACTTCAAAGAAGGGAGGGAGAGAGACAAAAATAAACTCTGTTTGCAAAAATTGATTCTACTGATCCACTGATGACAAACAATCTTAAATTATTGATTCCACAAAATCATAATATGTAGCTTCTAACAAAACCCTTCATGGTGGGCATCTGACTTTTATGCCTCTTTTTCTTGATCTGTAAAATAGCCAACAACTCTGTAAAGCAAAATACTAAATGAGGCAGGACTCTATGGTCACCCACATAACACACATTTCACTGTTCTTTATCCAACCTACCATTCAGCTGGTGTTTTATTCACAACTTTGGACAAATTATGATCATCCAGGCTGGCCTCACTCTTATAAGCAAACAGATAATTCACAAATAATATAGGTACGCCGTAGTACTACTGTATACCCTTCGCCGTTATTATTACTTTATATACTGTAAACAGACTGATACCTTCTAATGGAGTAAGGCATAATAAAGATTTACTGTTACTGTTTACCCGTGTTTGGTCTAGTATTATTGTATACCACGTATGCCCCTGTATATCCTGTTTTCCCAATCATGTTTACCCTAGTATTATTGTATAGCCTGTACATTTTGACCAAACAAGCTTGATCAATAATGCATTGTGGGACCTGTACAGCAGGCCATCCTAAGTCACTGACCCATCTTGCTTGTTCGCATAGCCAATCAGATCAGGGCCCAGTTTACTGTTGTTTGAAGGGCGATTAGTGCTTACCCAGAGGTTAAATTTAACCCGGATTTCTTTTTCTTGTGTTCAAAAGCATTTTCTTGGATAATTTTCTCTGTTATTTTTAGAGCTTCCAATCATCAACTTGTAGACAAAAGGAATTAACACTGAAATGCTTTTTAAACTTTCAAATCTGAATAGACCCTGTCACAGTTTTTGATGCCACCTTGACGAGTAGGCAAATGTGTGACAAATTAAGTGTTTTTATGAGAATCAAATGTCCAATAATTTCCATAAAATGGCTGTTCTGAAAAAAATGTGAATTGTAAACAAAAGCTACAAAGCAAAGGATTGTACTAAAAAATTTGGGGGGGGGGGGTACCTGTGCTTAAATTACTCCGGAGGCTTGCTCTAGATTTTCCATATATTTTTCTGTAATTTTTCTCGGGACTTTCTCACAGACAAATAATATATAGAAAATTTTTAAAAGTGGTTCTAGGTCTTCTAGCACATGTAACACCCTCAATTTTTTCCAGTAGAATCCTTAGGAGTGAAGCTTTAGTTTAAAATTCATATTTTTTTCAGAACAGTCATTTTACAGAAATTATTTGACATTAGATTCTCATACAAACAATGTAATTTCTCACGCGTTTGCCTACTCGTCAAGATGGTGTCACTGAAAAACCGTGACAGGGTCTATTCAAATCTCACACTAACCCTGGGTTATGTTAACCCAGCTTTGAAAAACTCTGCCCAGAACACAAGATTGGCTTCATCTTGCTCATGGATTCAGCCATAAGAAATCCCAAATGACACACTACAATTTATATTAAAGTTTGATCCAAAAAATTAGAACTAATGGTAAGATATTAAAAACTAAAGGGGAGGCAAGCAGTTTCACTACAAACTGATAAAATATAAAATCAAAAGCCTTGAATTCAAATATGTGCATAATTATGTATCCGTTCTATTGGGCACTTTTGTTTAGGCGTAAGTAGATTTATGTAAATGCCTTAATCTTACTTCGAAGTTCGAAGCCAAGGGTTGCTTTTCGGTATCTAGCCAATGAAGACCCCAGCCATCCCAAGTGTTTAAAAACAGTTAGACATTTGTTATATAGACCTGAACTTAAATCTACTCCAATACTATTTCGATAATTCTGGAAAACTGTTCAAGGACAGAAACGGACGTCAGTTTAACATTTGTTCTTCCCGCCCTTAGCTTCAATATCTGCAATATAGAATTTCCAAAGGATCACTTTTTTATGATTACCACCTACCTTGGCTTCAGATGGGGAACACACAGATTTCCTGACTTTAAAGTTAGTCAGATGATTTTCAGACGACCACCTGTATCGTGACTGAGCCCAGTCATAGTAAAAGAAACCGCAAGCACCTTTGTTGTCCCTTCTTTCTGCCATTTTGAAAAAGACGTTCGGGTCCAGGCTGCCGGCCTTCTCACAAGTGACGTGTGCGTGGGAGTGGAAACAACGCCCAAATATGGCGATATAGAGTCGCACCTGTACAACAACAACATGGCGGACAATTTCCGACTTAGCACGGTGGAACTTCTGAACCAGGTAAGTTTCAAATCACAGTTGTGTCGTTTGGTGTTAAGAGGAGAAAGGTGAATTGATTCGAAGCTACAAGTACGCCAAGTTTGTTTTGGCGATACCTATTTCCTTGATGGATTGTTTAAATGCGGAAAAAGAAGCTTCGTATGTTAGAACTCTTTAAGCTCATGTGAGTTTATATTTATGAGATTAAGCTCACCTTAGGTGGATAGTACCATATAGAACTAAGACTACAACAATTTGGATAAAGTATTGGGTTAAAATATCGGTCAATACAAAATGCAGACTAGGTACAAAATGCAGATTATGAAAACTGCAGTGCAAAACGCAGTCTCAGGAGAAAAATAGTTTTTTTTTTTCGCTCGAAGGCCGATTAGCGCTTAACCCGGGGTTAAATTTCTTATGTTCCAAAGCATTTTCTTGGATAATTTTCTCTGTTATTTTTAGAGCTTCCAATCATAAGCTTGTGGACAGAAAGAATTAAAACTGAAATGCTTTTTAAGCTTTCAAATCTGAATTCAAATCTCGCACTAACCCTAGGTTGTTTTAACCCAGCTTTGAACAACTCTGCCCAGTATGATAACTTACGTATTGTCACGCCATCGCCATTCCAAGGTCATCTTCCACGGACAATATTCAGGAAACATGTTTTTGTTCTTGAAATGGGCGAAAAACATTTTATTTCCCTCAAATGTGGTTTGAGAGGAATTAGTTCTTAGAAGGCGGAGCGCTTCTCCTTTTACGAGGCCTTTCTTCATGCCTGGTGGGTGACAGAAGTAGAAGTTCGTGTACTTGAAGGTTTCTGTTTATACTTTGGTCTAAGATTGACGAGGGGGCAAGGGGGGGGGGGGGGGGTCTCATCACAAGTGTATCAACAACAATTTTGTGTTTCACAAGTCACAAAACAAATATTTACATTTTCACACTTCTCAAAAAATATAGTGGTCGTACGAATGTGAAAAACGTTACGTTAGTCAGAGTCATTTTTATTTTTATAAAACAGAGTCCTTCAATTATATTAATTTTAGCAAGTTAACTAGAGGTTTTGTAATATGAGCCTTATGAAAAACACTGCATAGCTATAAATTCCCTAGGTGAGTCTGAGCGCACTGAAGTGTCAAGTTACTTCAAAAGACTCGAAAGTGAAGTTAAATCAAGCACCAGATGGTAGTTAAGGTCATTTTGCCAAATTAACGATTATTTTCTTTGATTGATCTTCAATGTACATGTAAACAATCAAGGATTTTCATGCAGTGCACTTCAATCACGATTAAAAAATGATCTATCATGGCGTCACGTAAATAAGCTTCTCCCCACCTCTTGATTCCTTGTTAAATCTAACACGAAAATAGAATGGGAGGAAACTTAACTTTTTTGGTTGTGTTTTCAACCATAGGTTGAGTGAGGGGTTGATAATTATTTCCCTCATTAAGCAAAGCTAAACTCTTTTTTATCTTATTTTCTCTGCTCATCATGACAGATGTGGTTCCCTTGTCTGATTATTTTGGGGCGTACCTGTGCTTAAATTTCTCCAGAGGCTTGCGTTAGATTTTCCGTAGTATTTGTCTGTAATTTTTCCTGGGACTTTCTTACAGAGAAATGTATAAAAAATTTTGCTTCTATGTCTTCTAGCACATGTAGCACCCTCAATTTTTTCAGTAGAACCCTTAGGAGTGAAACTTTAGTTTACAATAATTATTCAATTCATTTTAGAACAGTCGTTTTATGGAAATTAGGCGACATTAGATTCTCATACAAACACTGTAATTTCTCACGTGGTTGCCTACTCATCAAGATGGCTTCCAAAACTGTGACAAGGTCTATTGTATACTACAAGTTGAGGTTGGGCCGCCAGTGAAATGACGGGGATTTTACTGCCATTTAAATCACATTTTAATTAGCCTTCTTTGACTTGATTGCATTTCTTGCAATGATGTAGGGACTTCAACCTGCTACTTTTATATATGATATTTTTGGCCCATTTCAAGAACAAAAATATATTTCCAGAATTTCTGTGGAAGGCGACCTAAGAAAGGTGATTGCGTGAGAATCAGGGTCGTTAGAAAGTTTTGAAGTACATGGCTGAGTTGTCAAAGTACCCTTCCAGTCCAATGATATTTTATTTAAAAAAAGCCATCCGTGAAGAAATCTGTAGGCTGATACTAACCAAGTAAGTGGTGATTTTCACTGGCAGCCAGCAACTTTTGACAACCTGGACAATAAATAAGTTATTATATTGGTGAGAAAAAAAAAAAAGAAAACCATTTTTCTTCTCAGCCTGAGTTTTGTACTTAGTCCTCAATCTTCATTAGACCTGCATTTTGTGCCTAGTCCGCATTTTGTACTGATGGGTTGAATCCCATTTTTGGATCTGACATAATAGTGTGTGGCATATTTGAAGAAAAAATAGCGATGTTTGTACAAGTAAACCATCATAATCTTTTTTGTAGATCAGTTTGGGAAACTCAAATTGAGAATTATACATTCATATCACTGTTTATACATGTATAGCTGTACCCAGTGGCGTTGGTTGACACTTTGGTCATACCCGTAGTCAATATTAAAATACTGAAATATCCTCTCAGTGCAGGATCCTTTTGTAATTTTCCCTTTTTCATATCTACATGTATTTGTTATTCATATCGTTTTGTTATTTACTTGGGGCCCTTTAGATGTGGCGTTTCGATTGTACTTAAGGTGGACTGATAGGGTTTTTCAGGGTCAACATCTTCCAAGTTTTAGCATAAACTAAGATGCCTTTAACACACATTTGGAAAAGTTACCACCACAGCACTGTTGTATAATATAAAGATGAAAATTTGGGAGTAACTGCTTTAGAATATCCTGCCACTTGGACAGCAGTACTGAAAAATAAAGGCTATTCAGTATGTGGAAAATAATGACATTTATTCAAGATGGAAAGCTAACTTAGAAGCTGGCTAAGTGGTACGCGGACCTATGCATTCCGCGGAAAGAAATTAATTCAAGATGGCAAGCTATCTTAGAAACTGGCTACACAGTATATGCGGTACTTTTTTCACTTTAGGACTTAAAGAACGAGGAATATCACACGTTTCTGCGTACCGGGTGGCCAGCATGTAACAAAGGCTGCAGTTTTTACTTTATTCCTCATTTAGTCCACGTAGCTGGCTACGCAGAATATTCTTCGAATGGCAGGGTATTCTGCAGTTAAGCCTTTGTCATAGCAATGACATAACTACTTGAAGCTGTATTTCTTGGCACTGGGAACTGTCCTTCCAAAATCGTTCAAAGGACCTTTCATTGAGGATTTGAGTTTTTTTTTCCACTAGAAAAAGTGGTTGACCCATCCACATGTGCAGTCACTATCTTTTCACACCTTGTCCTTTTTTCAGGGTTAAAGGATGAAAAATACTCCTTGCATGAATTGACTTAAGTCTGGGTGAACTGCCATCGTCAAAACAACCTGATACTTAATGATTCCATGCCATAACAACCACTTATTTAAGCATCTCTGTCTCCTGCACTAGATAATCATCACAATGGGTTCATTAATTCAGATATTTTACTTGATCTTTTTAGACAACGAGCAAGAGAGTTTTTTCTTAGTTAACCCCTGTTCTACACTTCAAATGTAATAATATTATTTGTCCCAAAACTATGGTCATTTATGAGCTTCCATGATGGAGCCAGCACCGTAAACAAAAATTAATTTTGGAACTGTTCAGGGGCAGATCCAGGAATTGTTGATTGGGAGGTCCAAACTTTGGTTCTTTAAGGACTGTTGAACTTTTTTGTGGCAAATTTCTTCTCATAGAGACCACCACATGTTTCTCAATCTGTGAACACCAGTTGCCTTTGGCACGAGAAATACTGCTTTGTGAGCAGAGGCAAACAGATCATAGGAGGGTACCCAAAAACAATTACATTTTTTAATATCCCTGGAATTTAGTTTAGTGACAAAATGCGGTGCGTGTTTCATTAAAAAAAATCAGCTGGTTACAAACCTATTGATGTAAGAATTTCAGCCTCAAACAAGTGTCAGGTCTTACAGGGGGTTCTGGACCCCTTACCCCCCCCCCCCCCCCCCCCACCCCCCACTAGATCTGCCACTGCTATTACATTCTACAGTTAATCTTGTGAAGTTAGTGTCTCACCCAGATGTACATGTATAGGTCAGCTGGCTTTATAGAACAGATTAATAGTTTGGTTTACTTCTCTTTGCTAAATGTAGCTGTGTAAAGGATGATTTTCTCCTTGATACTAAACAGATAGGGGTGCTGGCCTTCCTAAATGGTGGAGAAGAAGGAAGAACTCTTTATAACGCATTTGTCACCGGACAAGTTTGTTATGAAGTTTACAAAAGACTTACAGTCTCTCAAGCTGATGTTCTCAGGGTAGGTTTTGCTTTGTGTCAGTTCAAGGTTACAATGTGGCCAGTTTTAGCCACACCTCTTGTAACCTCCGCCAATGACACTGACACTAAACAAATCGAGCTGTAAAAAAGCAGGTATCTACCTGTAAAGGAGAAGTGGAGTGTACAAAATCATTCGGTTGTTTTCAACTGACGTTAACACAGGATGAAAAAAACATTTTTTAACCCTTTAAACCCTAAGAGTGATCAGCATCAAATTTTTCCTTGTAAATGTAATATCAATGCTTTGTAAAACAGAGTGCTCATGAGAATTACGGACATGATCACAGAAGATGAATTTGCTTGATATTTTATCAACTTCTCCCCACTTCGTCTGTAGGAAATGAATAGGGGCAACAAATGCGATTTAAATTTTGATTAAAAGGGTTGATAGGGTACAAACATGACGTATTTCTTTGACAAGCATTTGAAAGCGGGAATTCATTAGAGCAAGTATTTTTAGAACACAAGAAGAAACTCTGCGGTTATAATTTACAGGTACCTGAAAAAGAATTCTTAAAAGCATTTACAGTGTATGCTGTTTCTAAATAAGGGAAACAAAGAAAGAACTGTTTCTTGCAATTAAGAAAAATTTTCTGTGAAAACCAACCAACTATAAGCTACGGTCAGCAGTGGTTAAACGTGCACTTTTTCCATTTGGCATATGGTACATGCATGTTAGTAATAACCCAATCAATATTGCTTACTTCAAATGAGCCAAAATCTGAAGATCTCAATCTTCCACGTCAAGAGTGGCTTTTGACTTTTGGAATGATTTTCATTTATCCTTGCTGAGTAAGGAAAGTCATTACTAAACTATACCAGGAATGAGCTGGACACACCAAGTAATTTGAGCAAAAACATGACAACAACTTCTACCTTTGGCTCAAACTTCAAAGCAGTGTTTGTACCCAATAGGAACATGTTTTTCTGCCGTCTGTCCATGCACAGATTAAAACTATTGTATTCACTGTATAGGCCTCCAGTAGTTTGCTCTTTTTCTAGTTGTTACCTTCATCTATGGGCCTTGAGTAATTTGAGGACAATTTGCTCTTATTTTTAGGCTGAAACTATAATGCGTATCAGCGACTATGTGAAGAATCATCCAAGAGCCACTGAAGCACAATTAAAAAGTGAAGTGGAAAAAGAAATCAAGCTCTTTGCACAGAAGGTTGCTCAGCTTGAAGGAACTGGACAAGGATAACTACATGTATCTGATGACAATTGTATACAATAATTCATATTAATCACTTGGAACATACTATTCTCTAAAAAAGTAGAGGTACGAAAAACCTTGTTTTCAAGCCAAGTGCTGCTAAACACACTTTTGTTCAATTTTGTTCACATGTTAAAGAATTGTTTTTTCAGGGTTTCATTGTATAGCCGCCTCTCTCAACTTAGTATTTAAACGGCTTCCTATATTTGATCAAGATCAAGCCTCTTTGTCCAACATTTTGCATTCCAGACAGGGTAGAACTTCGTGGTTTTTCTGTAACTGTTATTACAGAACGATGTTGCCAGTTTACTAAAAATAATGTTATTGGTAGCCACATCATTCCCTTATAATGATTTAAGTCATTATCAGGAACCGATTTGGCTACCAATAACATTATTTTAGTAAAATAGCAACATTATCAGGGACATAAAAAATGATTTAACTCAATAAAATGATTTGACATCTTTCATGTTTGTATCCTCTCAGTGTCGGCTGTATTTTGTTTTATTTTCCCTCTTCTGTTGAGAATAACTTGCTAAAATGATTGCATTGTGCATTTTGCTCTTCTGAACATTTCTGTGCTGTTCTCAGAAAGTAACAAAACGTTATCACAGTTGAGGCTTTGCGAGGAACGGAAGGAGTTATCCCAAATAAACATATCTTCATATTCACGACCGGCACTACCCACAAGCTTTGAGCTTAAGGATATGATGGTAATGACTCAGTAGCAAGCATTCACTGCAAACACGGCATCTGTCAGATTATAGTCAACCGTATACTACAAAATGTAACGCTAGAGTGTTTATTTTACGTCATGTTCATCTTCACCAGTCTTTGGTACACTTACAAACCAATTTAAATAACCAGCTCTCAGTTGGCTTGCTGAGGTCAGGGTTCGAATCCCGGCAATCCTGGATGTTTACAGACGTTCTTTTCGCAACTGCATAAGTTACGTCTGTCTTTTTGGGCCATCCTAATAAAATGTTTCGTTTCCCATCGCCTCGTCTCTTGTGATGGTGGGTCGGTCGGTCGGGTAAAAAGAAAAAAAACGAATGAGTACTTGAAGGGGACTGGGTTCCAGAGGAGGCCGGGATGCTAAGTAGGGAAGCCTGGTTACAAAGTCAACTCGAAAACGTGGTCTTTTCTACTATCAAATGTCTAAACAACCTTTCAATGTCAGTGAAAGACAAGGACATCACATCATATCAATTGTTGTTAACAAAACAAGATCGTGTGCTTGTAAATTAAAGTACTTGCTTCTTTGACTAGTAAATCTGGAATTTTTTTTTTACTTTTCGAAAAAATTGGGTCGATCGGGCTATGGGAAACGTAACATTTTATTGAGATGGCCTTGTCAAAAAAGAAAAAAACTAGTTGGTTGCGTCTCTAAGTTCGATGTCATCTTTATTTTTCTTGGGTATATTACGAATCAATGTAACGTCCAGCTACCAGTTGGGTTAATTGCTCAATTGGTTAGCGCTCTGCACTTCAGGCTTTCAACTTTGCTGCTACTACTATTATCGTTTGTCCATCATAAGGAAAGGAACACATCTTTTAAAGAATATAATTTAATACATCCGTTCATTATACTAATTGAAGTTGTAAAATATCATACTTTCTTACATTTCTCATTTTCATTTAACATTAAAATCACAAACTTGTACGGAAACCTTAAACATTGTCGATAAGAACAGCTGATTACCTAGAACAGTCCTTGTGTACATAAGAATGAAACAGATATTTTTTCGTTGATCCTTTAGCTGTGTCCCTTTTTAGAGAGAGAGAGAGAGAAAAAACAGCACGAGATAGTTTTACTTGAGTGCGAATCAGACAGTAGCAGAAATTTCGCAAATGAATTTTTTAGGAATAATTTGATGAAATAAACGGGGGCATACAGCTTGCAAAAATACATGACCTTCAATTATATCACCAGAGCAAATTACAGGTAACCAAGTTCGAGTATGAAGATATAAAAACTACAAACAATCAGCTAAATGATCTCCAATGAAGGCGGTTGTTATGAATAATAAGGCCGCTTTTCATATTAATTCTGGTAATTATATGATACGTTTGTGTATGTTGTCTGGGTACTCGCTAAGAAAAGTTTGCACTGTCCCGGAGTCTATTTTCGATGAAAGCTTGCTTTGGTTTCTATAAAAAGTTTTTGTTTTGTTCCTTTTTTTGCTAACAAATTTGTTTCAACTTAAGGTGTTTCGATACAGTTTTCCGGAGACAATACCGATGTTTTTCAATCGTCTTAAAAAGTGATTTTGTCCTTGTCCGATCGCTAACCAACAGGCCAAAAATCCGCGTTACAACATTCACTGCCTTGACGTTATGCTGATTTACCAAATTAATTAGGCCCACTATACATCCATACCTCCATGGCTAGTACATTTGAATGTGAATGTTGTCAATGGTTTACATTCAAAATATACAATAAAATTCATACTAAAAGTACTGGCCATGGAGGTATGTACGATGGGCATTAATTTGGAAAAAATTAGCATAACATCAAAACAGTGATTGTTGTAATGCTGACTTTTGGCCGGTTAGTAGGCTAGTACGTTTCTCTTGAAATTTCAAGGTGTTGCAGTGAATCAATAAGTTAATGAAAGTTTCAGACATTGCTATATACTTCATGAAGATTTTGTGATGAGGTTTAAAAAGAATTCTGTCGAGCCGTTTTACAGATAATACAGAAACGCGCTAAAAGTCAAAATTTAGAATATAGTTGCAGTCAGACAGGTGGTGAGAAAACAGGTTAGTTTTCAAGATCGCAAGAAAGAAAATATACCAAAATTTCCTGGCATCGAAAAATGATATTAAGCAGCGTTTAGACGCTACTTAAGATTAATGTGAGTTATTTAGAACTTTTTTATTAAACATTTTATCACAGCTATTAAAAATATAAGGTTTGAAATATATTTTCGATTTATTTGAATTCAAACATACAGATTTTTTTGCCTCTCATGGAGGTTATTTGCTAAACACCACACTATAAGTTCCTGGTGTCGGATTTTCAGTAGCAGGTATAGATCGCGCAAAATTCGGATCTTATCGATTTCAAAGTCTTTTGTTTATTTGGTCATAGTGACATCGATTCTACTAAAAACTGACAAGGATAAAATCACTTTTAAGGTGATTGAAAAACATCGGTATGATCTCCCAAAAACTTTATCGAAATACCTTAAAATCAAACCATGGAATCAAATAATCATATAATAAATTGCGGATTACAATTTCTCTGCATAAGAGTTGGCATAGTACTGGAAGATAGGGGATTTTTTTGTTTCGATTAACTGCAGGTTGTATTCATTCTACATAAAAACGTTCCATGCACGTTTTTTTTTGTTTGTTTCCTCGCACTCGTTTTTCTAAGGAATTCTTACGAATTTGATAACCAAGTGCGATTACTAAAGATACTGGAGTACAGCTATGAGGTTTGATAGCTAAACAGTTGATTCGAACTGAAAAGTGCCGGCGGGGGACTGATCATCAGGTACAATAATATTCAAAGCAGCGGAAGACTGGGAACCATCCACAGACTCCCTCTTTGATTCTGCATCAGGTAAATCATCTTCGGCCTCTGGAATGGTTTTATCTGTATAATACTTGTTACGAGCTATTTCAAGTAACCTTCTTGATTCCACTGGTCCTGTCTGTGCAACTAACTGTGCAAAGATCGTGGCTGGATTTTTAAGGAGGGAATAAGGAGCGTCAAATTCCTTCAGTCTTCCTGCTTCTAACACCTGCAAGATAATGAAATTAAAAATAACGTAGTTGTAGTACGCTGGTAAGAAGAATAAACAAAAGAAATGAAATCCTTTGTCACTCCGAAAGTAATTTGCAGTAAAAATTTCTTCAGGAAAACTGAAATGAATGTTCAAAGGACTAGGAGTAGACGAGTTGTTTTAAATAACTAGACAGAAGAAGATACTTTCAGCGAATTTTAGAGGGTATTCCTAATTATAGTTCAAAATCTTTGTAGCCTTGATTTACAAAAGTGTGCGATATTCACGTCATCTCATCAGAGCTGTTCAAATTCGTAGTTGCTTCAACGTTATTTGCCGTCAGTTTCTAACTTATTACTGTATGTTAGTGACACAATCATCCTCGGAGACCCAGGGGCATTCAGTGGGGCCGGGAGAAAAAGCGCGACGAAAGTTTCAATCATGGGCGGAAGAGCCCCTGGGTACCGACTCTGACCGGACCATTTCCAAACGGTCGAGCGAATGCTGGCTCCTGATGGGGCACAAAAATTGCTTTGTATTATTGTGCCCAATCGGCAAACAGTTTCTTTTGAGTTCTTTTCGTGAGTTCGTACACGACGGCTATTATTATCTCGCCACAGTTGCCCGGTTCGTTCACCAAGCTTTCCTAACCAGAAACGAAGGAACTACCGATGACTTGAAAAACGTTCCGGATTCTATCAGCAGGAGCAATTCAATTTGCACTGAGAAAATTCTGTATCTGACGGATCAAAAAGTATCGTAAATAACAGGAAGTTTAAGATGCAGCGGCGACAAGAAGTGAGAAAAAAGCAATAGCTTGACAAGGCAAAACAACAACTTTGCACGTGCATCACTCTTTTTTTGTACATTTGTTTGCCGTCACTTTACGACTACCACGTGAAAATGCCTAATTTCACGTTTTGTGAAGAACGTAAACAAGCTATGTCAAAATTTTCTTTCTCTTTATGAACTTGGATATGGTTGATAGAAATTCAGCTCCAGAAGAGTTCGCTTGCATTTGACAAAGCAAGCGAGTTGGAATAACCACGATAGAGACTAAAAAAAGTGAATTCACTTTTTATGCGACGTTTTCGTGGCTGTCAGCTATCGTGGCGTCTTTTAAAACTCCGACCCTAATATTTACGAAGGCGTGATCGATGAAAGTGTAAATACCTGTTGTAAGCTCAAGATTGTATTTTTGGAAAAGCGTCTTTAGGTTTCGGGTAGACAGTATTTTGAAATGGACAGTTTATATCAAGCTGAAAGTTTCCTGACTGCGTGCATTTCTTTGGTGCATGAGCCAGATAAGCCGTGATCGAGTCAATAGCCGTTGTGTACGAACTCACGAAAAGAACTCAGGAGATGCTGTTCGCCGATTGGGCACAATAATACAAAGCATTTTTTGTGCCCAATCAGGAGCCAGCATTCGCTTGACCGTTTGGAAATGGTCCGGTGAGAATGGTCCGCCCATACTTGAAAAATTTCGTCGCGTCTTTTCTCCCGGCCAAACTGACCGCCCCTGGGTCTCCGAGGATGTGACACTATTGGACAGAGCTAGATCAATCTTCCTCGCTTTTCGTGTCATGTGTCGTGGGCGAGAGAACAAGCGGCTTTAACGAGCTATTTTTTTCTTGTTACTCTACTGCAAAATGAACCCTGCAATGTAACGGTCCTTCTACTTCAATCAAGGATGCCAGGAAGGCGGAATAATAAGACAGTTGCGAATGTTGGGTTTAATTTGATACTGTACGTACTAAGTTTGCATTGAGAGTCTCGTAAATTGGACGGTCTGATACGTGCGTCTATTAAGTTTACATGTACTTTAAATCTAAAGTACTAACTTTAAGGAGTATACTACTGTCGATTTTGCTGTAAAGATTACATTAACAAGTTTAGTTTTTTAAAAAACGTGTTATGTAAGATGAGGACGCCCAAGTAAACATGAGTAAAGAAAGCAGGAAAAGATCTGAATAAAATGAGTACCATGACTCTGTCTGAATCCATGATGGTGTGAAGACGGTGAGCTATCGTCAATACAGTGCAATTCTTGAACTTCTCACGAATGGTGGCCTGGATTAGCATATCTGTCCTAAAGAAAAAACACAACAAAAAACCCGACAGGTTACCACGTAAAGAGGGTGGGGGAAGGGGGGTGTGCTGTATTTATTTTAATTCAATACGCTAAAACTTAGAACCAGTCTTTCCTATCCTGGCAGCCGGTATTATCAAAACTAGTAGTCCACGTAAAAGTAAGAATTGTAGCAAGATTGTTGAAATCGTGACTAACTAGGTTATTAACAGGTTTTAATGTTAAACCTCGTTCCCAGGTTCTCTCTCCTACCCGTCGAGAGACCCGAGAGACCAATCTCCCTGCTCTCTCCCTGTCTCTCTCTCCCTACGGGTAAGAGAGAACACTGGGAACGAGGTTGTTTAATGTTGTGTATATGTTTTGTTTTCGCGCAAAAAAGGACTTTTACAAACCTCGGGTCCACGTTTGCTGTGGCTTCATCGATCACAAGAATTTTATTATGCTTTAAAATGGCACGAGCTAAGCAGACAAGCTGCCGCTGACCCACGCTAAAGTTGGAGCCTGCCTCAGCTAACACGGTGTCCATCTTTCCTTGCATGCTATCAACAGCTTGCTTCAGTTGCACCTAGAGGTACCACAACAAAAAACTGTTAAAAATCCTCTACGTTCAAAGAGTCGAGACGCTCAAACACGAAAGAATGAATTATTGTTATTATTATTATCACCACCACTATTCTCATTCTTATAAAGTACACATTTTCACAATTTCAAAGTTCTGAGAAATTACGCATTTCTGTGCCCATTTTTGGCACTTGTTATAAACACTTGACGGGTTCTTGAGGGGTAGACAATTTTGGTGAACGACTATAAAGTTAAATCAGTTTAAATTCGAGTTAAAGGCAACTTCCGAAAATGGCTGAAGCCTGCAAAATAACTTAAATTAACTTCGAACATCAATGAAGACATGGAATGACATCAGTTCCAGTTTCAGTTACTCCACAAATTCAACAATCCTGTTGCCACGGAGTTGCATTGCTGAATTGACGTTCAATCCGAGAATGCAGCGAAACCAGAATTCGCTTCAAGCGTGCTCCTCTTCGCTTGTTCAATAGAGATGTGAAACAATTTTGCGATATTCCGGCTATACACGGTGAGGCAACAGAATTTAAAATAGAAACATTATGCTTAATATACAGGTGATTAATTAATTAACCTCGTCAAGGACACTCCATAGTTCCAAGTCGCTGTGTTGATTGAAAGGATCCAGATTTCTTCTCATGGTGCCACTGAACAGGACAGGTTCCTTTGACGTGAAAATAATACATCATAAAGTGGTTAACAAAAGCTATTAAAAAAGAGACAGTTTGTTTACGGGAAAGTAACATTACGCGGATTTCAAGTCATTTTGTTAATTCTTGTATCACCTGGGGGATGATGGACAGTTTACTCCTCAGATCTTTTAGCCCAAGTTCCCGTATGTCGATATCATCGATGTTGATTGTACCAGTGGGTTCAGCCAAGCGAAACAAGGTGGAGAGTAAGGACGACTTGCCGGCACCAGTGCGACCTACTACACCAATCTACAACCAGAAATTAAAAAGAATACAATTATATACGTGGCTCTTTAAAAGTTAATGATAATGATAATGAATTTGTATAGCGCTAAAACTATAGAAGAATATTCAAAAGCGCTCTACATTAAGTTAAAATTAATAAATAAATAATAAATAAACAATTTAAAATCCCTGAAAGCTATAATAATAACAATGATATGCTATGCTATGGTAAAATCTAAAAACAAATGAAATTCGAAAATTCCAAACTAAATTAAAATTAAACATTAGAACTATTCCAACAAATTGAAAGCTTTCTTAAAAAGAAATGTTTTAAGTTGCTTTTTAAAAATGGCGAGGCTGCTACTTGTTCTTATAGTTAATGGCAGCGAGTTCCATAAAACAGGTGCAGTATGAGCAAAGCCCCGATCCCCAAGTGTAGAGCAGTTGACTATTGGAACGAACAGAAGAGATTATGCGGACGAACGAAGAGCAGAATTAGCAGCTGGTTTCATGGATAAAAGATCTTTAATGTAGGATGGACTTTGGTTGTGTAGTGACTTGTAAACAAAAAGGAGCAATTTGAACTGAACTCTAAACGTCACTGGAAGCCAATGTAGGTCCATAAGAGCGGGTGTGATATGATCAAATTTCGCAATCTGAAAAGTCACTCTTCTTGGCTTTCAGGGCCACTCCACTGATTTGGCTGTCTTATCATTCACTGACAGCATAGGGCGCAGTATGGATCAGGGTCTACTAACTGGTGCAGTTTTCATCGAATTGCGGAAAGCGTTCGACACAGTGGACCATAACCTGCTACTGGAGAAACTCACGATGGGATATGGAGTCACTGGAAAAGAGCTTGGATGGTTTAGGGATTACCTAACCGATAGACGACAAGTGCTGACAGTCCAAAGTACTCTGTCAGACCCTTGTGATGTTGCTTTTGGTGTGCCGCAAGGTTCAATCCTTGGACCATTGTTGTTTGTGCTGTTCAATATATTATTATACGCTGATGATGCTGTTGTTTTTGCAGCCCACAAGGACATTAAAATCTTGGAGGAAACTTTGAATGCCGAACTAGATGACGTGAATAAATGGACTCTCAGTAATTTTCTTTTTATCAACAAAAGAAAAACAGAATTTGTAATTTTTGGAACTGATGCTAGGCTTTCTAAAGCTACTGACACAGTAGTTATCAAAATAGGTGATTATGAAATTAATAGAGTTTATGATTTTAAGTATTAAGGCATCGTTCTTGACGATAGTCTTACGTGGAAAGACCATGTTCGTTATGTTATTTCTAAGGTTGGTAAAGGAGTTGGTGTCTTAGGGCGCCTTAGAAGGAATATCACTATACATGCAGCTTTCGAGATGTGTAATTCATTAATTTTGCCCATTTTTGAAAATTGCGATGTTGTTTGGTCCAGCTGCAATAAAGCAGATATGGAAAGTCTTGAATCTTTGCAAAGGCGGGCCTCGAAAATTATAGTTAAATCTAAATATGGTACAACATTCACCGACTATCTTAAATTTCAGAGTTTAGAAGATCACCGTAACGCTCATATTTTAGGTGTAGTGAAGAGGTGTTTAAATAATAATGTACCACAGTTTTTAAAGAATTATTTTAAGTTGAATAAGGAAGTTATTTCAAGAGAAACAAGAAGAAGCAATTTTATATACTTACCTGCAGTAAGAACTGAGACCGCCAAGAAAAGTTTTTATTATAATGGCTCAGTTGTGTATAATAATTATTTAGTAAATAAGAATTAGTTTTAATTGTTATACTGTACTATTATTAACTTATAGTTACTTAGTTTCTTATTATTTATTTTGAACTTTTTTTTATTAGTCTTAATTTAGGGCTCCTATTGATAGCAGATATACTTTTAAGTATTCTGAAGGGATTACCCTAGTTAAATAAAGGTTTACTAACTAACTAGCTGCGGCATTCTGGACTTTCTGTAAACGATCAAGCCGATATTTAGGTAGACCAAATAGAAGTGCGTTACAGTAATCAAGGTGCTAAGATACAAAGGCATGGATCAATGTCTTTGTGGATTGCACGGTAAGGAATTTTCTGATTTGTCTTATGTTGAATAGTCCGTGAAAAGCCTTGCTACAAATCTTGCCTATGTGAACATTCATTCGCATATGAGCATCGAACCAGGATCGAAGGTTCCGGACGCTTTCTAAAGGTTTAATGACAGTGTCACCAATGATAATAGATTCAATAGATGTTTTTTCAAGTTGTTGACGGGTGCCAATAATTAGAAAGTCAGTTTTCGCGTCATTGATCATTAAAGGATTTCCAATAAACCAAGAGCGAACATCAGCGATGCACTTTTCAATCACAGAGACAGCGTTAATTTCCGAATGGATAGAACAAGGTCGGAGAGGTAAATCTGGGTGTCGTCAGCATAACCATGGACGGAAAGGAGGTGCTGAGAAATAATGTTAAAGAGGCGAGAGACGGAGAGAGCAAAAATTCAAAATTCAACTGAAGCACTTTCAACTGAGGCACTTTCTTTTAAACTTTTTTAAAAGTTAAACCTTATGTCATTTGAATGTTAAACACGAGAGGCTGCTCATGTAAATTGTAATATGTTCCAGTGTAAGCTTTTTAACCTCATCAAGAGGAACATATTTACAGAATCAAACAAAGTAGAGACCTTGCGGTCAAGGTTAAACAGATCCGCGTTTCCTTCGTCAGAAGCCCTCATAAGATTTTAACGCAATCAACAGTTTCTCTCTTGACTTAGATAATCTATTTGTTTTCATGAAGATGGGTTAATGGTTTAATGTTTTTTTTCGTTATCGCGTCCAAATCAGATTCATTGGCAAAAGTGGGTTGAAAGTTGGTCGTCTTTGTATGACTGTCCTGTCAACACTATTACACTGACTCAGTCCACACAAAGATATCGTAATCTACCTTTTCTGTAGGCTCAATTGAACACTTGATGCTGTGAAGAACTCGTGGTAAACTCTTGTGATACCTAAAGCTCATGTTATCAAATTCAATTCTTCCCTTGGATGGCCAGGATTTAGGAGGCTTGGTGTCAGTCTCGTTTGGTGCTTCTGATTGCACATCACAATATTCTAATACACGCTCAACAGAGGTCATCTAAGGGTGGAAGAAAATAACTGAATGAATGTAACGGGGTGTAACTTAAGGCTAAAAAATTTTCTAGCCATGACCTCCTACTCAAATAACGTTACAAGCAACAATCTAAAAATACTCTAGGACTTAATTAATTAATGACTTATTAGACATATATGGTTAGAAATTTTTGTTGTTTGTAATTTAAGTTATTTGGAAATAGTTGATATACTATTTATTATATAAGACTCCAAATAAAAAACATCTACAGTTGACTCCCGATAACTCGAACCCTCGCTAACTCGAACCTCGTCCTAACTCGAACCAAAAATCGATTTCTCCTGGATTTCCGTCATACATTCACTGTAATTTTACCCTCGGTAACTTGAACCCTTGATAACTCGAACCTCCCGCTAACTCAAAGAAATTTTTGTTTCCCCTCAGATCATTAATATATAATTTTACCCTCGATAACTCGAACCATGTTTTGAGCCCTTAAAAAGTCGGAATAAAACAGTGTCCTGGCGTCCGAAACATTGAATTTTGAATTTCCCATCGACGTGTTCTAGGCATTGTTTACCAGTGTAGGCTGATCCGGGGGGGGGGGGTACTCCCATACATTACCTATACGGGTATGTGCCGCCCGACGGGGTCGTGATTTTGAAGCTCCTGGATTAGAACAGGGTATCCATTTCAGAGGCGTTTTCTAGAACGGGGTATAATATTTCGAATACACGACAGCTTCAGTTTTGCAAGCAGCCATTTGAAATTATTCAAGGACAGATTGCTTTTAAAAATACGGTTCAATGCGTTAACAAGCAAACTGTTATACTCTTGTTGCACCCTAGAACGGAGTATAAAAAACTGGCACATTTCTAGAACGGGGCTCAGTTATAGGGCGAATTCTAGAACGGGGTATACAAAATGGGCCCATTTCTAGAACGGGGTATCAATTTTAGGGCAAATTTTTTTTAGAGCAGGGTGCCAATTTGGTGTCCCTGGCGGCACATACCCACCCAAAAAATACCCAAGTGCCCCCCCCCCCGGAGGCTGATGTTGTTTGTCACAAATCTAACGTGAAACAGCTTTACTTCTCAAGACAGTAAATCGTATGCTCTATTTAGGCAATGTTTTGTTACGTTACCTTCTGATTTATAATCTAGAAGTATCTTTTCGGATATTTCAATTGTCACATAACCTTTCTTCGACCTCCCGATTTAAATGGGTGATTAAAAACTGTTTTTTGCTTTCTCCCGGCTATTTTCTTCGACCTCCCGACAACTCGAACTTTTTTCGATTTCCCTTGAAGATTCGAGTTATCGGGAGTCGACTGTATGGATGCATTGTCCCATCCATGATTTGGGGGAAGGGGGAGGGGCAGGGGAGGGGGTTCTAAATCTTCTCAAGGATTGAAGCTCTCTGTAGTCTGTTTAATTCTACTCTCAACCATAAGTATTGTGTGAAATATTCAAAAAAGAATACCTTGTTAAGTTGAAAATGTACAGTACACACTGTTACGAACTTAAATATCCTGAGGAATACTCACCAAGTTTTCAACTTCTGCACTTTGTTTGACACACTGCTGGAATACGCCTGGTATCTTGATTGCATAGCTTAATGTAAGACCAACCAAACCAGCACTTAAGGCTAAAAGCAGATAACAATGCGGAATAAAATGTAAGTGTTTTCCTTTTGTGGTGAACCATTTTCTAGAACGCACTTCTTTTTATTCTACTAAATACAAATGAATTGCATAAAGGATAGATCTAAGCCGAGAACTACAACAATTTTGAATGACTGTTAAATACATTTGAGTCTTGTCAGGAATGGAACTTTACCATCTCTTTGTACTACAAAAGGAGATAACTTTGAAATAATACACTTTTTTGATTGCGAGTTCTTGGCTGCAAATACCACGAGGACAGGAAAAAACGGTATTTACCGCATTAAATACATAAGTACTGAAAAATGCTGAAAAAAAAATTGATTGATTGATTGAAAGTTTGGTACGCTTGTATACTCTTGATTTGTCATTTGTTTAGTGCATAATTTATTGAAGTGGAGGCAGTTTCATTACTTTCACCGGCCTTCATTTTAAACCGGTAGGGTTCAATTTGACCCGTCTGTGCAAATATCGCATATGAATAAATAAACAAATTGTACTCAAGTCCGTTTCAAACGTCGTATTCCACATGAACCGAGCGACCGAGAATTGAATACATGTGAAATGCGACATCTGAATCAATAAGGGTGCGTTCGATTAATCGTATTCCAGAATAAGAATACGCAAATGTTTTTTTTTTTTTCAAATCTCTTCTACCGTGATTTTTGGGCCAATTAAACATTACATCCAACGGAATATTTTATTTCACACAGACTTCTAGATATTGCAATGCGCTCAATACCAATACAACTGATTTCTTTAGTTCCTTCCACTTATTCTTATTCCGAAATACGGTCAATCAAACACGCCGAAATTTGATAGCTTAAAATCATATGCGACGTTTGCAGAATCTGCGACTGACACAGTCGAAGTTTTGACTTAGCTTCGACATTTGATTCAGACGTCGCGTTTTACGTGTCAAAATAATTATTATAGTTCATTTATAACCCACGTACGGGATTTCCGCGAATATCATACACAGAAAAGTCTAAACAACGCTTGGTAAAATGGCCTAAGAAGGTTTGTATTCTTCTTGCTTCTTGGAGACAAAATATACTTGTTTAATGTCATTACTTTTGCATGAGTTGTTCAGTTTTCGACAAGTCAATATCAGCAAAGAAATTGAACAAGGGCTATGTAGATAAGACGTCCTCGCCTAGGAATGCACTTGACTTTCGATTCATAGTTCGTGAACTAATAAATATCATGAAGCCCCCGTCAGACTTGTATTTCTATGTCTTTACTGTTAGTTTTTGTCCGTGCACATCGTTCAACAAAATTGATATTATTTTGAATTAACTGACCAATAGAAACGACCACTAATTTATTCAAACACAATTCATGCAAACGCAATAGAACGCTCCTTATATAAACTGCAGCACCGTTGATTTCATGTTTGATTTTGCGGGCTCTTACAGTCTCCTCTGCTAACTATATTTGATCGTTTAATTGACATGGGTTGCGTTAAGTTGAATACGTCCACTTCACCAACTACCCTGATCACAAGTTGCTTTTAGAGGAGGTTTTGACAGCTAATGGAGTTAAAAGTCGACGCCTGAATCAAATGGCCCATTTACCTACTGACACAGAAATAAAGTGATGAATGATGATGATATTATCATTAGCTTAGTTCGACGCTGGTGACAAATTTCGCAAAGGTTTTCTAAGGGTCAGTTACAGTACCGTCAACAACAGTCTTATGCAGGACTACACGTAACGGGACGATCATATTTCACCAGGCTTTCAGTAGTCTGCTACACAGCCGTTTTTAGTGTCGTCACGCAACGCTCCTCCCCACGACTAGTTCACGACTAGGCTTTCAGGAGAGTCGCCACAGTGACTCAGCCAATAAACAACGAGAAATGGACCAAATCCACTTTAACTTTCTTAAAATTGTTCGATGTATTTCAACTTTAAAAGTTGAGAAACAAAGCCTGTCTCGACTACAAGGAAGAAGATCTACATCTCCACTGTTCCACGACAAAGTAACTTACATGACTTTAAAGCAGGAGAAACTAAAGCCACAAAGCAGATAAAGACGACACAAAGTAGATCGAGCCTGTAGGCAAGCCAGGCTGTGGTAGAGATGAATGTGAACCAGGCTCTGGTATGTGCATCTTGATAAGCATTCATCTGATCTATAAACACTTCCTGCGCTCCAAATGCACGGATAGTGTCAAGACCTAGCAGGGTAGTAGAAAAATGACCAAACAAAGGACTGCGACCTGCAATACAATCATACCCGCATGTGGTGAACGTTGAATATTCCTACCGTTTGTAATTAATTTGAGTTGGGAAAGCTAAGCAATGTCAAGCAAAATTATTCTCCCCCACTTTTTGACATACCGGCCGATCGTGGTAATAGCAGGTATGTACTGTGCCCTTTCGCACAGCAACTTCACGATACAATACGTTAGCTTTTCTGGTTTAAAACTATTTTTTCTGAAAAATTATGTTACGAAAAGACGTTTACGGACATGTCTTCGTGCATGATAAGAAAACGGTTTAACAATGAACAAAAGTAGCATTTCCACCAAGAGGTGACAAATGCGCAATCCCTCTTCCAAAATAGGTTAAATATTCTACCAACTTGTTCACACACAAAGTAAAGTAAAATGCAAAAACCAGGGGTGATTAAAAAGAAATACAAATAGCAAAGGTAAACCACCACCAACACCACCACGCACCACCACCACGACAGTCTTTATTTTATATACCCTTATAAATGCACCTACTTATGATTTCCAACAAGTTCAGAAGGTGCCTGCCTAATGCGATCAGTGGCATAAAACCCTAACGCCGAATGATCTCGGTCGCCACGGGTTCGAGATCCCCCAGTCCCCTTTTCCAAGAAAGACCCACAAATTAATAAGGATTAACATTATTCATAATTCCACAGAAAATATAAAGTATTTGCAGGTTAAAGAAAAATAATCAGAAACAATTCGGTAATTACCACTTACTTATTCCCTCAATTCTCTTAACTTCTCGTGATGTCTTCATGTAATAAGTTCTTAAGATCCAGAAGATAAAAACAACAGGGACCACAACAACAAATGTGATGGGGTTGTTGCCCGCCACCAATGCCAAAATCCCAACAACAACAAACAAGGTCTGAAAACAGCAAAATACATGGAGAATACAAGACTTGAGAAAACTAACACCTTGGCAGAGAATTTATTAACTGTGTTGATACGGTAGATTGGCCACAGTAGGGACTGAGATAGAGACGCCGATCTTTTCATGAGCCGATCCTAATACATTGAATTAAGTACATGAAAAATTCGGCATCTGAATCAATTAGAAAAGCCTATTTCAATTTTGAACGGCTCAGCCGTTCTTCACGCCTAGCCCAGCCGGGAATTTCGACTGTGGAACGACTTTGGAACGGCTTTGATTCATGTACCGAAACTAATACATAAATAACAAGAGCGCTCTTACAGAGGCGGTCGGTCTCGCTTGCTTGGAGATTAGATAGAGAAATGAGGAGGCGATTAATTCTACACGAAACAGGATTTACTCGCTAAAGGGTTTTTACTTCCTACTTTATCGACGTCGATACTTTTTATTTGTTTCTGAACTGATTAAGTACGCGTGTTAGCGACGAACGGTAATACGTCTGAGGTCACAGGCTATACGCGTGTATAAATACACGAAAATTCAAGGGCCTCGATTACAGAGAAATTAATTACATCATTGCCAAAGATCAAAAGAGTGATTTACATGGCACGTAATTTCAATCATCGCCGAAAATAAACCGCATGCTTAGCACAAGACCCGTTTGCATACAATGAAAGTTTGCAACACCCGACCATCGCAGTTTTGCTATTTAAGATTCTTATTTTTTTCGACCAATCAGTAGTGTTCACTTGTTCCAAAGTAATCATCGCTTTCAAGCGATAGAATTCGTGGACCAACACGTTTCGGAAAAGCTCCTAATTTAATCTTTCCTAAGCTTTCCTTGCAAAAACATACGTGGCTTCGATCACGCAAAGATTCTTAGTCCCAGTTCCCACGGTCTCCGCAAGGAACGCCTGGCACAACGACCTTCCATTTGTGTACAAAATGCGACGAAAAGCGCGTTGCAGATTATGAGTCTCGCTGCTTACGCAAGCGAGACTAACAATAACGTATTTTGCATGCAGTTTGACCAAAATGAGCATTTTACTTCGTTTGAATTTAGTTCGGCTGGAATTAAGATCGGCGTCTGAATCAGTTCGGCCGGTCTAAATAGTTTGGGTCGGCCTCAATTCGAACTAGGTTCGGCTCATGAAAAGTTCGGCGTCTGAACCGGGCCTAAGACCTTGGCAGTAAAATTATTAACTATGTTGATAGGGTAGATTGGCCACAGTAGGGACTGAGATAAAGAAAGTCTCGTTTCGAGAGCTAGCCCCTACCATCGCCAATCTACCTTATCAACTACGCTGATAAAAGCAAATCTTTACTTTTAAACTCCAGAATATCAAAAAACAAATTTTCCAGAAAAAATTTGTACACTTATAGAACCTTCAATGCATGCAACAACGTTTAAAAAACAATTTAGTAAGGTAGAGAGGGTAAGAGGGTTAAAATGTTGTAACCCTCCACCCTCCCACCCCTTCTACCCCTACGTACCTGTAGAAAGTCGCAGTATGTGAATGGCATCATATCATCAATGAATCCCAAGTCTTTGGAAAATCTGTTTAAAATTCGACCTGCAAGTAAAATCCTTTAGTTTAAAAAAATTCAAACCAAAGAAAAAATTTGAACCAAAACGTAACCATCACAGGTTGTGTCTTGAAGCAGCGGTATGGAACCGTCTGTCACAGTCATCGTACCCTAATAGCTTATTCTTGTCATCTACATATACTTAAATAACTTTGAATTTGTTTGTAAATGGGTAGCCTGAAAGTGATAAGCCCCATGGCTTTCTATCCGGGCTGCCCTGCCACTTTTAGTGGTTATCCGATCAATAAATTATTATTATTAAAGGTATCCATATCTCTGGTCAGGAAATTGGCCGCAGCTGACGTTCGGAAAACAGCAGCGAAAATATCCTAACATCATTCCCGTTATGACATGAAAAAACTGAGTGACGCGACCATATTTTATTATATTCGGGCTGGTAATTTAAGCCTCATCATCCTGAACTGCCAGCGAAAGTAAAGTAATTGAATGCAATCCATATAAATAAGTGGAACGTCGTCAACACCACCATCTTCATCCTTCTTAAATTTGGTCATAATTACGAGGTAACGTCGAAATGAAAATGGATCTATCAATCTGAAAAGATTAACTAGGAGATGTATCAAAACAAGCTAGTAACCTCTGAAAACAACTCAAAATCACAGTTAAATCATTGCGCATGTCCCATATTTTCCCTTCCAATCCTAGCCGCTAGGATTGGAATGTCGAGTATGAGTATGCAGGATATTTGCCACATGAACCCAGTTTAATGGCCTTCCCTCTCACGAGTCTTCTGAAGCTGAGTAGTAGAGCACCGGGAACTGAGGAAGTTAGTGACATGCCACAAATTACTCATCTCTTACCTATGGAATTTGTGTCGAAAAAATAACATGGTGCCATCAAGAGAGCAGAAAACATCTTCATGTGAAGGTTTCTCGAGGCGACAATAGTGAGTTTGAAGAAAAGCTGCGTTCGCAGTAATGTAAAGAACAAAAGACCAAAAACAAACACTGAGTATATGCCAAGATAAAGACTACGGTCCAGCTCATCTACTTCACCAGAGGAATTGTTGCGCAATGTTGCCAGAAGATACTTCTCCTCCTCGTTGCACCTTAAACCCAAAAAAATGATGATAGAAAGTACTGACTACGGTCAAAAGAAAATTAACCTTTAATTTTGCTTGCTGATTTGTTTACGGTATGTTTGCTCTGTAGGATTTTGTTTACCGTAAGTCTGAAAGCAAGCTATGGGGACACGTTAATTAATGTTTAAAAATCCTCGGCCTTGAAAGCGCTTTTTATGTGATGTGCTGAATGATGCAAAGCACGTTTGGAATGCCGGGTAGGATGGGAGCAGCGTAAGGGTCACTACATCAGTTTTGATGAAAAGATATTCAGTACTGGTCACAAAAGTTATCAGAAAACAAAAAGCACGCAAAGTAACCATTTCGGTGAAACACTTCTTTTCTTTCCAAGGAAAACGTCTTTAGTTACGCAGGTTCAACTTTAATTCATCGACAAAATAAGCTACAGATAAAAATACCTGACACGGATATTCGAAAACTTACCAAAGCGATAACCAAACATCTGACACCATAAAAATAACCTTTCAGACAAAAAAAATAAATAAAAAGAAATTAAAGAAAATAAGTGCAGTAATACTGAAATGAATTATTCATTGCTGAGCCTTAAGACTATTTCTTTTGTTTTATTCCCTCAAGCCTCGCAGCCAAATATGAATTTTAATATATCGCAATTGGTCTATTGTATCTGTCCTAAATTTTATCGTTGATGACATCCAATCATTTGCTGTTCAGTAAAAAAATGGGTCAATATGCTGTAAAATGCAGGCCCATGGCCATTAACGTTCTTTATTACAATAGTTGCCTTTGGCATCCTTTTTCCACCGGAAGCGCTTCTGTCAAGTGTGTCAAGTCGCAGTAATATAAAATACTCAGAGTTATCTTATCCATCGATTTGACAGCAACGCTCACTGCGATCAAGTAATAAAGAAAGTCAATCCGAGGATATAATCTCTGAAGACCTTAAGGAAATGCGGAATCTCTGTTAACGATGTGGCAAGAGCGTACTGGTTCCTAGTTAGATCCGTGTTAGAATAGTTGCAAATATTCCGTCATTTTTATCCGAAACACTGAAACACATACAAAAACGTGCTTTGCATTATTATCCCTGGCGTTGAGTACCAAGAGGCGCCGACAAAAGCTCTTCTTTCAAAGGAAAACTATTTGCTATAGGAAGCTGCGTTCGATTGATTGTGAAGAACTTAATATTACTCTTGGAAACTCTCCCTTAGTTGATGAATTTCGTACTAATCTTGATTCATTAGTTAATTCATATCATTCTGTTTTGAAATTTACCCTTGATGCCTACGCTCCTAAAAAGACGCGTCATGTGTGCCCTGGTACTCTGATGATATTAGTGTACAAAAGAATATTAGGAGGAAGCTTGAACGCAAATGGCGATCTTAAAAACATGCAGACAGAGAACGTTATTTTTTCCAGAACGGTGTTGTTAACAACATGATAGCCTCAGCTAAGCACGATTATTATTCATCAAGATCCAGGAGAACTCTGGGAACACAGGAATTATTTTCAAGACGGTAGAGAAACTTCTGAACTCCAATCCCGCCCAACGTTATCCATCTGGCACTGACAATTTGTCTGAATCATTTGTACATTTCTTTACCAACAAAATTGTCAGAATTCGCAATGATCTTGACACGTTTCCTCGAGTTCCGAATGACAGCCCTGTAACACCCTATAATACTAAAACCGAGTCCTGTTTGGCCAGTCAGTTTCTTGGTGAATTGAGGCTGGTTGATGAGGAAGTGATCTCTGGATATGTTAGCACCCTGTGCACAAAGTTCTGTGCACTTGATGCCATTCCAGCGGGGTCAGGATCGACTAGTTCCAATAATAACTCGTATAGTTAACTTGTCGCTTCAAGGTGGCCAAGTACCCGATAGATTCAAAGTTGGCGTGATTAAGCCATTGTTGAAAAAGAACGGAGCTGATCACGAGAACTTTTCAAATTTTCTATCTAAAGTCACGAGAGGAGAAGTCGTTACGTCACGTTGCCATGGTAGCAAAATTTCTGGATGACAACAAACCAAAAACTTGGGCCGCGTATTACGATCTTCAACCAAGCATTTGCTTGATGAGCCCGTGGCTAAATTAAAAACCTATGGTGATAGGGCATACTCCGTTGCTGCTCCAAAATTTTGGAATACTTAGCATTGGACATCAGGTTATCATCGCCAGTTACTGTATTTAAAACTAAGCTTAACACATCTGTTTACGAATTATCTTGATTTATAGTTTTAATTACTAGCCTGAATTGTATTGAATAATGTAGTTTTTTAAATTAATTAGAGTTATGGTATTGTAAAGCGCCACGGACAATTAGTGGAGTATGGCGCTATATTTTCATTTTCACTTTCGATTGCTGGCAGAGAGCTGGCCTGCTAAAAAATTATGTCCGAAATAAAGAAAGATAATCCGCTTCATCTCATTACATACAGCAAAACCATTTCTTTACCTTTTAATCATCCTCTACGATCAGAACCTTTTATAACAAAATAGCATGTAACACCAATTGATGTAGCGAATTAATATGTACTAGATTATTTGTCTTATTGATTTGTTGCATACATCGCAGGAAACCTACAAATCAGTATTAATACTAGCTACAAGAGTAGTGTACTTTGTTTTGAATTATACCTTGTTTTGGCCATGCAGTAGCTGCCTAGTTATAACAACACCTCATTACTAAAAACATCAACCCAAACCCCAAAACAAGGTTTCTTTTGCAATGTTATACTACTACAATAGACTAAACTAAATTTACCTGCGTTACAGCGAACAACAAAATCACGAACAGGGCAGCGGTTAAACTGTGTAAAGATCTGAAGTATCGAAGGTATGTGTCCATACTAACAGCACCCTCTTGCTTGGTTTCCTTGGGGAGGATATTTTCCTCCTGAAAGAAGACCAAACAAATGACAAACTCATATATTAGGGCCATTTATACGAGGAAAAATAAGACGCGTCTTACATACGACGCGTCTTAAATAAGACGCGAACTGTACCATTCATACGAGCATGTCTTATCTAATAAGACGCGTCTTAGCTAAGCCGCGTCTTATTTTAGACGAAATGTGCCGTTTATACGGAAAGTTCGCGTCTTATTTAAGACGCGTCTTATGTAAGACGCGTCTTATTTTTCCTCGTATAAATGGCCCTATTGTTCATGTATATTCCAAACTAAAATACAAAAATAGACAAAAACGATATTTCTATACTCAATTCTTATACAGCAAGGTAACAGTTACAGAAACAAAGCTCTTCTCACTTAGCCATGCCAAGTAAACTCATAATAGCAAAGTTAATGGTGTTAGTCTGCGCGATCAGTAAGGTGGTCTACCCTGGTTGTCGCACAAACGTCACCAGTTCTTATCCTATCTACCAATCGACAAGCAGAGAACTTATCATTTTGTTTCTTAATTATGATCATTGACTATTATAACTCGTGAATACAGAATGTAATGAACACGAGGGCGATTTGATTGCCAGTCTCATATATATTATCCAATTTATGTAAACTGTAATCAGCGATTTGGACCGACTGGATACCTGAAATGAGGTAATTCCAAAGTCAATATTACACCTCAATCTTACATGTGTTTTATGGTATACTGGAAATCAATACTTCCACTTAAAAAAACGATAGGTTGTTATTTATCTGAGGATTTTACTACACGACAATCGTTCTATCGTTCTATCGTTCTACCTGATCTTACGTTCCTGCACGACTACGTCGTAATGTTGTAAACATGAGTTCGCATATTGATAGTTTAACAATTAATTATTAATTATCGTTTATTGCAACAATATAAATCTTACGAATATGGAAACTTGAGTTTCGGAGGTTACAACTGATAGCTGGCTTTCCCAGGCAAGACTGGTCCTGTGGGTGGGATATGACTGGAGGCTATCGGTACGTTCTCTCCTTCCTTCCAGTTGACTGTGCTGGCGACTAACTGATCGTTTTAGAAGCCGTTTCATGTTAAATTCGCTGTCAGACTCCGCCGTTGAATCATCCTCGTCTTCCTCAATTAGTAAAGCCATAAAGTCAAAACCAGATTTTGAAAGCTCTTGATATGTTCCTTGGCCAATACATTCTCCCTGATCAAAACAAAGGATTACAAATCAACTGGGAATTGTGCATTTGCAAAATAAATACATAATTTTTCACCTAGGTGCAAGTCAGTTGTTTCCAATACAATATCAAGCTGGGCCCTTATCCCTTGCAAAAAAGTGAAACTTTTCTAATCAACCAGTACACAATAACTGAAACCTTCAAGTCGATTACCACAAAAAGCCGCCGTTGCATACGTTGCTATATAATGTCAGCTTTTCATCACAATGTCACCCAAAAACGTATTTAAACTGACCCTGATTAGAGAACTGCCATTACAGACATGACATCCGGTCTGGGGTGAGCTGACGGCAACCGGCACACTTGCTAGAATGTTAGAGACTGGAAACTGCACATCAAAAGAGCTTTATCAAAACGAACCGACCGATGAAAACCATCCTAACAACAGTCAACCATTCACTATCACTATGCCCACCTCCTACACACACAAAAAAGGAACAACCACGAACACATCAACGGTAACTTACGCGCGAATTCATAAATGTAACAGGTGAACAACAAGAAGTTAGCCGTTCCGTCCTTAATGGTAAAAGGTTGTACCTAGAGAAGGGGTAAATCCTTGAATTAAGGGTCAGTATCACACTTTCTCGGTGGTATCGCTTTGATTGTCAGTGCCCAAGATCCCAGTAAGTGCCAATACCAGTAAGCAAGTAAAGTAAATGTGGCGGTATACCCCTGCCAGCTTGTGGTCGGCCTGGCTCAGGGGCGGATATAGGGGGAGGGTGCAGGGGGTACGCAACCCCCCCTCCCCCACTGAGATGACCTGCGGTTTTCTAATACAACTGGTATTCTGCCAAAAACAAAATCCTGGATCCGCCCCTGTGGCTGAATTAGCCCGAAGGGCTTCCGAACGGATGAGACCACAACATACATAAAGCTACGAGAAGACAGGCAATTTTCCGGATGTTGGAATCATCACTAAGGAACACAGGAATATAATGAGGTACTAGTACTTACATCAGATAGCACTAGAAGCTGATCAGCCTCCTTCAAGAACTGCAACTGATGGGTAACCAGCACACGTGGTTTGTTCAACAAATAACCGCAAATACACCTGCATAGCAAAACAATGTACAGTTATGTAACAGTTACATATACCACTATGACAATTGGCAAGGTGAATTCTAGTTTTCAACGAAAATTAAGACGGAAACATGCAAACACGCGAAAACGTGAAAAGAAAGAAAGCCATTCATCGGTGTCTACATTTATTTCCGGCAATATGGATCATCATCAGTCGACAGAATTCAAAAGGCTTCTAGATGGTATTGTAACTTACACTAGCTAGTGGTCTGGACTAGATACACAAATTCATTTTTTTAAAAAAATATATTGCGTATATCTGATTCTTCCGTGTATGCCTTCAGACGTCTTCGCCCTCGGTAACATTCGCCATGTTCGGCAAATATCGCATCAAGCCCCGATGAAAATTCGAAAATTATTACACAACTAATTTATCATAGCATTAAGCCTGACGCCACTGAAACGAGAACCAGCAAAGGCACTTAAGCCATAGAGAGAGATTCACTGAAACTTCCCCGGGCCGAACCAAGGGGCTGCTCTCATTTAGGATTTGCAATTATACCTTGGAAATCAACGAAAAGCTCAAACCAACAGGACGACCATGAACTCAAATGAGTTATGTTTCCGAAGAGTGTTTTGATATGGTGCAGGGTTAAAACTTGGAGATGAACATGCAAAAAAGCAATTTTATTAGTTTCTTCGTTGCCTAGTAAGAGCTGACGTCGCACATTCACTTTTGTTTGGTGATTTGAAGACGACGGGTTTACTCTTATCGACTTACAAAAGAGAGCAAGAGAAAGGTTATAGTGATTATGGACTTACTTATCAAACAAATGTCGTCCAACATCTGCATCTACAGCACTGAGAGGATCATCCAAAAGATAAACATCAGCATCAGCATACACCGCCCTGCAGTCAGATTACAACAAACCTGATATCATGACCTTGTTTTCAAAAGTTTTTAACGGTTTAAGTTAACATAGTAATCTACCATGGCAAAAAAATGCAATTTAAGAGCTCCATAAAAAATGCTATTTCTCGTGAACGTCAATTATTTGAACCAAACCCAATTCAATACTTTGGTGGGTTGTCATCTTAATATTAAGGGTTTCCATACATTCTTTCAAAACCCTTTCCAAGAGCTTACATTCATTCTCATTTGTGAAATTTGCTGTATGTCACTCCCCTTCTTTGACGTCACTCACACTCCTACATACATCACCAAGGTTCCGTGCCTGTTAGACTCATTTCATCCATCATAAACATTTAACGTCATTTCAGCCAAATGAAAGCCATTTAACCACAACTCTTTAATAATGAATCGACAACGAAATCATTTACGAATGAGACCCGTTCAAAAGGGATGCAATAAAATATACAGTACTCGGCACAAAAACTGCTTTATATATTACCTAGCCAAACTCACTCTTGCTTTTTGCCCACCACTCAGAGAGACTCCACGTTCACCAACAAGAGTCATGTCACCTTCAGCCAAGTGCTCAATATCCTAAAACAGATGACTGGATTATAAAGGGTCACATTCGGGACCTGACATAAAGGAGTTGGGGCTTGTCCAGTGGGTTTTCTGAATTTAAGGTAAAGGGGAATATCGAACGCACTTCACCGTTATTTACAATTTTATACAACAAAAAAATGAATGCAACGTTTTGCTATTGGCTATGTAACATTTAAAATACGAACAACAATGTCTTATAATTCCAGCGCGAAGCGCGAGAATTTTTAGACTTCATAAAACACATACTGTGAGTGTTTTGAACAGCTCCAAAAACTTCTCCGAGGCTTTCTATAGTATTGGTAAATAACGTATTTCTTTTTGATACATATTGATTGAAAAATGTCAATTTGCCAATTTGCAAAAAATGTGCTCGATGAGAGCGTCAGTTAATCTAACCTCAAAGCGACAGACACAATTGAAAACTGGTAAGAATTGCTTGCGATTCTTTTCGCCAACGACTCATTCTTGGCTCGTGGCACAGTCGCGTCGTGAAATGGATTGTGCATATTTCATTTTAAAATAAGTTCTTACCGGTCGGTTTAAGCTTAACATCGATATTAGCTCCTGTAGATATTTTGTCCAATTTTTAACATTATTATTTTGCAAATAAGGCTAACCGCTCTTAATCCAAATTTCAGGTTCATACGTAATCTTTATATAAAATGTTCATCCTAATCTACATTCCATCTTTATCACACGGCATGTCTGGAAGCCAGCTTGCTGAGCCATTTACCGTGTTTAAATAAAGTTGATTGATTGATTGATTCACCGGCGGATTCAGACTTTTAGATAACGGGGGGGAGGGGGGCTCGGTCACCCAGACCCTGAGATAAGAGAGGGGGGGGGTCTCAAAAAAAAATTTTGTTTTCGGCCCTTCGAGCCCCAGTCTGGTCTCAAAATAAGAGGTGGGGCGGGCCCACCGGCCCCTCTCCTGGATCCGCCACTGCTTCTTTTCAGTTAGATGAATTTTACCAGGTTTAAAGGTCTTTGCACGTGACTAAGCTGCGTATTCAATTAGACAATATGCCAACAGGGGTCTTTTTTGCATGAGCATGCGCGACCGCTGAACAAGCGATGTGCATGGGGCGGCTCACCACAGGGTTTGCCTTCATCAAAATGGCGCGTCTCAAAGCTATCATAGCGATTATTTTGCTCGTTGGTCTTGGCGAATGTGCTCGTGATTTAACAAAATGTGTAGTTTGCAAAAAAAACTCTAACATGGTCTTAACAAAAGCGAAGTAGACAAGCTTTAACATACACGAGCTACTATCAAATTTCATCTCCCCACTTGACCTGGACAACAGCGCGCGTATATGTAGTGCCTGGAGGATTGCGCTGACCTCATCAAAGTCTAAACAAAGTGCAGAAACAGTTTGTTGATGCAAGTAAACACTTTCAATTTTCTTTGTTTTGAAATCGGAAAGGAAGAGAAATATTAGAAAAAAAACAAAGCAAATTTCAGCGAGTGGGTTCGGAGTGCGCGAAAGCCGATGTTCAGTTCAGCAGTGAATTAATATATGTTCTACAATTTTCCCAGCACTTTAAAGCTACAAAATTAAGAGCACACGAGACGTAGATTAGTCACCTGGTGAGATGTTGGTGGTAGTCACTCTGTATGTCTCGAACAATAAAAAAAATGAATATCAATGAGACACAGTCAAAACTGCATTCAATAGGACCGAAATTAAAGTCCAATCTTGTGACCGATTTGATGAAACATACGGTTAGGTTTCCCAAGAAGTACAGTAAACATGTGATGCCGACCAAAAGTTAAAAATCATTAGAACATTTAAGTTCTGGCTAAAAGCAAATTCCTGCAAAAGATGCGTTACAATGTTAGTCCACGCAAAAACAAGAAGTTCTACAATTTTCCTATAAACAAACTTTGTATCACTAAAATACTTATGGCAAAAACTTTCTATTCCAACTGAAAACGGCGTGGTAGTCGCCCGCTGATCGTTATTAATCCACTCCCGAAATATGGCTAAATCAGCTATTAACAAATAATTGTCAGAAATCCTCTACGGCATCGAGAAACTGATTTACATCCGATTTATAGACAAACATTAAATAAAGAACATTTTGCTCAGTAGCTACGCATCAGCAATGCATTCTATGCCAAACTTTGCGGTTCTTAAAGGGGAATCAAGACACGAGTCGAGCGCCAAACAACAACAAGCAGCCATGTTCGTGTCAGACATCCTTGAGAAACTTGCTCTTTCACCTCGTTCAGCGCATCAGTCTCCACTTTAAATCAACAGATCTTTACTTATTTTGTACAACGAAGTTGTTTCCTAAGTTCCTGCTACCATTTCAATCTCAAGCAAGCGTTCAAAGTGAACAATTTGGTTCCTATGACTATGCAGCACGGTCGCTGTCACTGGTCGCGTGCTCTTTGTTAGTGCTCTTTGACAAGTCAGCGGTCGCGCATGCTCATGCAAAAAAGACCCCTGTTCAATATGCCTACTGGTAATTTCATTTTTTTTTTTTCACTTCATAAGTACGATAAAAAAATTGGCGTTTAATCTGTATGGGCTTTACAATGGATCACCTTCGGCTCGCCTTGGTAAACGCTCATATTGTATAGCAATCCGAGGGCAAGAACTTCTGTGAAAACGAATTCAAATAATTTTTTTTCTAACCCTAAGTTCGGTACACACTAGGCGACAAGTTGCAGAAACATGTTGCGGCGACAGATCACCCCGTGTCTGTACAAGACCCGGCAACTAGTTGCAGCAACATGCTGCGGCGACACATCGAAGCGACAAATCGCTCCGTGTGTACTGGAGAGTTTTTGTGAAAGTCTTTCTCTCTGCAACAGAATTTTGTCGCAGCAACATGTTGCAAAAAATAAATCGGACAGAATTTGTGCGACTTATCGCGGCGACAAAATTTTGTTGCAGAGACAAAGATTTTCACAAATTTCTCCAGTACACTCGAAGCGATGTGTCGCCGCAACGTGTTGCTGCAACTAGTCGCCGGACCTGTACACACGGAGTGATCTCTCGCCGCGACCTGTTGCTGCAACTTGTGGCCTAGTGTGTACCGACCTCTAGGAAATTTACATGAATATATGAATAATAACCTTCTGCAATGCACAAGCCTTGATAACTTCATTGTACCGACTTTCCTCATAGTCACTTCCAAAGACAACATTTTGCCTTAGAGATCCGTTGTAAATCCATGCTTGTTGTGAAGCATAACCAATTTTGCCCCTCACAGTAATTTGTCCTTCAGTCAGGGGCAGCTCACCCAAAATGGACATTAAAAGAGACGTCTGTGGAATTAAAACAACAACAACAAAAACATTACACTTCAGCATTGAGGAATAATAACACGTGCCAGTGCCAAATGGTTACAAGTACAGTGGAACTCGCTTAATACGGACACCACGCTGATCTGTTAATATATAGGGTCGGTCTTAGACTCCTTTGCAGATTATCCTTTGACCTTTATATTTTCAATTGTATTTTTAATGCCATAAATTTTTAATGAATAATAAATAAGGAGACATGGCATAGTGTCCGGGTGTTCGTATTATGCGGGCTGTCCGAAAAAACGTCAGGGACACGTTTTATCGATATAAATAATAAAGAGACATTTTAACGTGGAAAAAAAAAAAGTCAAAATCAAAAACTGTAACTGAAACAAGTATCCTAAAGAAACCTAAAGAAACCTCACGATCATATGCCATAGTGTCCGGACTTAATTTACCACTACTTGTAATTACTGGTCGTGTGACTCGACAGTGGAACTGAATTGTGACTTTGTACTGACGCCATGAGGAGCTTTGCTCAAGAAAAAAATTCTCAGCAGGCGCCGGTAATCGATACCCTGGTACGCGATAGAAAGGTGTTTGCATGGTGTCATAAAATTAATTAAGACCGGAACATAATAAATAAACCAGATGCCTAATATCCGCGAGAGACGCGTCATTTGTACGCGAGGCAACGCGAGGAGCCTCCTACGCAGGCCTTTAAAAGATTTTGAAAACTTGCATTTGAAATGTGTCTTAAAAATAAAGGGATATACAGTAGTTCGCCAATTTGAACCCTACCAGAGTAGTTCGCAAAATAGTCTGAGCCCCTGTGCGTGCTTCAATATAATATTCTACTTTTTGGATCCTTATTTACTGTTTCTCTTTTTCTGGTTGTAAGATCAACAGCTCGCTTTATCTACCGGTAGAAAGTAATGCCGATACATGAATTTAGAATTTAAAACATAAACAAACCCAGATCGGATTGCCGGTGATTTGAACGGGGCACGCCACGCTTAAAAGAGATTACGATAAAGCATTTTATATTTCCCTTGTCACTTTGAAGCAATTTTTGAAAGAGAGACCGATATTTCTTGTGGAAATATTAAAGTGCTCGAGTACCGGAGTGGGAAAGTCTGTTTGTGACATGACGTGACGTGTGTGACAACTTGTTTCCAGTGCCCCTTGAATGAATGGAGCAATTGTTTACCTCGGCGATCATGTACGATATTTTTTGTTCTTGTGTAGCGATCATGCGATGTAACTAAGTTAAATTCTTACTAATTTTTTAATATTCTACCTTGGCGGGACTTTCAAAGTTCAAAGCACTATGGTTTTGATTTCGAAACCATTCGAAGTAGAGGCATGGAGGCGGTCGGGCCGTCTTTGCCTTCGTTTGCCATTTCGAGTCTGTCGAGGGTTACAAACGCATCGCTGGATCCCCAAAAACATTGGTATGTGCTCCAAAGAGAAATATGTGGAGTCCGTCCGACGGATTTCTCCAAAAATGAGATATTTAGGAGATTTCCTGAGGAAATACGAAGTGTTGCAACGCGGGAACTTCAACCCGCCAAATCGGCCTACGCTGCAATGAAATTCAACAGGATGCCAGCTACCGTGTACGTCGCGTCCACGTTCGGTTTGATCGCTGGTCTTCTTCGCCAGAAAGGTATTCCACCGGATGGCCTTGTAAATTCGCCAGGATTTACGGCAGTGATTAGTATGCTCAACTCAGTCATTTTAGACTTTGAGCCCGATTGCGCGAAGGACTTACCTTTTGGCGCGAAAACCCACGAGAACACAGAAGAGCTTGGTGCCCTACTCGCCGAAAGAACTGCGAGAATTGAATCCCTTGAAGCCGAATTGAATGATCTACAAGGTCGAATTGCAGAACTCGAGTCAAGCCTGGCCGATTCTTCTGTCCTGGATTTTTCGTCCCCGTGTTGCTCCTCAACACCGAAAAGATCGGATAGTTCTTCAGGCAGTATTGAAGATACAAAGAACTGTCCATCTTTGGGGCCTACGAAGAAGAAACGGCAGGTTCTAAAGAAGTGCAGGGAGGTATCAAGTGCCCTAGACGGCGTCTCAGCAAAATACCATGAAACTATCGCTAGTGTCCTGGGAAATAGCTTCCTGTATGGAACGGATGAGGAGAAAGAAAAAGTCCGGAATACAATTTCGGAAGTCGTTGACTTGGTAATGGAATCAAGTGGTTCCAAGAAAGGCTTGTCTGAGCTTCTGTCTCCAGAAACACATGCACGTGTGTTTCAAAGCATGCGTGTTCCAGATTGGGTGCTCTTGTATTTTAAGCTTCAAACAAGGCTTCCTGATTCAGCATGGCAGACACTGCTTAACTTGACTCGACTGGGAAAGAGTGGGGTAAGTTACTTAGCTCTAACTTAATTTTTCTATGCTGGTAGGATGCAGGATATAAATTTTTGAAAAAATTACATGAATTTGTTTTTCATCCCTAAAGATTTTGTTTTTTAAATGAAATGTTTACGCCACAGAATTTCAGGTATTTTTTTTACTCTATCCCCTAAAATATCCTTTGATAATTTTTAACTTACCCCTCAAGAATTTGATTGGTCCCCATCCGGTGTTGGTGGGTGGGGAGTGGGGGGGGGGGGGGGGCGGGTGGTTGTGTGAAGGGAGTCGTGATATTTTAAAAATACAGTTGCTATATTTGGGTTTCTCTGTGATGTGTTTTGTTTTCCCAACTAGGACTGTTAATTTTATCAAATCACATGTATTTGATATTTTTTAAGGTGTAGAGGCTACTGGGTGAAAAAAACTTTAAAGAAAAAACATAAACAAACATACCAGTAGAGTATGTGATCGCAAAATAAAGAAATATCCAATAGCCCATGGCTAGTGGATTTTGCTGTTGGGTTAGTGAACTTTGTTCTTACTTGCCAGGTGGGTGATGCAAATCACAGAAAAAACTGTTATCTACTATTAATCCTGCTCACCAATTTTTTTAGGCTTGTTGAAATGACTTTTGGGCTAGTATATGCTAGCTGCACAGTGTTCCCAAATGACAATCTGTAAAACTGACTTTTCTTGCACCCTGAATATATAACTCTTTGAGTGCATTTCTCTGTTTTCTTTGTTCTTGTGTCCCTGACCTAAACATTTAAACATCTTTTCTTTAACTGGCTGCCTGGCATTTTTAACTCTTAGGTTATTTCGGGCAGCCAGCACCCCTATCATCGTCTGTACTATTGTTATAAAGTTTTATTTCTTGTATATTATGGGGTGAAATAAAGTGTTGTTGTTGTTGTTGTTGTTGTATGACCATTTAACCATATATTGAAAAAAACCTCCCACCAGTTAATATTAATATCTTTACTAATAGACTACAAAATTAATGATGACATTAAGAAAGATTGTTAAAATAATATCTTTGCATTGGATTACTGTTTGATGGTCAGAAACTATAAAATTGTTTCTTTTCTTTTTTTGCTCAGAGATCTGAAGACACACCTGTTCTGTTAACAAAGAATGAAATTAAAGCTGTGAAAAAACTTGTCTTCTCTGTGGTACGGAAAACTTTACAAATTGCTAAGGTTGGAGATGCAGATTTTGATGCCTGTGATGTTGATCTTTATTCTGTTCTTGTTTGGGCAATAAGAGAGCAGCGCCTTCATTCACATGAAGACAAAGAAGACAAAGAGTTTAACATCAAGCTTGATGGACGTCCTCTTGGAGGTTTGTTTTGTCTTATGAACATGTGTTAGCAGTTAATCTGAGGAATCTAAAACAGTGCACTATTGTAGTAAGTTAATTATGGTTAACTGATGTCTCGATGTCATAGAGTGAAAAGGGTTAATTTAATTTAGCAGTACATTTATTTGTAATTATCTGAACTAAAAGAAATGTAGTAAGTGGTGGACCATTAGAAATACCCAAAAGGGGTGACTGGTCCACCCCTAAAGTAGAAGCTGTGCAAAGGTGCTGGTTTTGTCGTTGTAATTACATTTTATGTTATGTTTGTTTGTCAATCACGATAGGTAAAGAACAAGTGGCTGTGGGCCTTTCTCCTATTGACTTTGAAAACAAGAGTTCTGAGAGTGCATTATCTATTTACCCTATTGCAATAGGGAACTGTAAAGAGGAAAGGTAAGTTTTGTTACGATACTGCCTCAGCCCTGCTGAGTCAATAGCCCATTTAGCCTTTGGCCTCATGGGCTATTGTCTCAGAGCCCATTCAGGCTCGAGGAGTAATTGTTAAATATCTGTATATATTATATAATAGTGCATACAATTACAGGACATACAGATACAAAAAGATTTCATGCAGCAGAGGTTAAGACTTCAGACAGGCTTTTGTTTTGGTTTGTCTGAGCTTTGCTTGCATTAAACTGCACTGATTAATAATTAATTGTATCTTCTGACAAATATTGTGTTTTGTTTGTCGTTAGGTCAAATTTAAAGCAGTTACTTAGGAACCTCAATCGCCAAAAGGAAGATATCAAAAAAAGCGGGATATGGGTGGATGGCAAGAAGTACAACATTTCTTTCACAGGTGATTTTCATTTAATAGGAGAGAAAGTTAAGGACAAATTTGAACCTGTAAAATTATAATTTTTGTTAAATTACAAGACATGCATTCAATATAAATGAAAACTGCATTTACATAATCAAATTGTCATTTTATACATTAATTAATTTTATAAGTCACTGTACGTCATATTTTGATGCAAGGAAAATTGTGCAATGATGCTGATGTTTTGCACTTTTCCTATCCCTGCAGTGACTATTGATTACAAGGCCTTAACACTTCTGCTGAACAAAAAAGACCAAGATGATTTTATCCTTGGAGGCAAAGGATTTGGCGTGGAATTCTGTGCATTTTGTGATGCAATTAGGGTAATCATCTAGTTTTCTTACATCCTTGACCTTTATTTTCAGTATCCTTCTTTAGCCAAGAAAGATGGACTTAAAGACCTGAATAATTATGTTGTTGAGCCAATTTTGCACGAGTTCATCAATAGCTTTGACTTGCAGTTGCTTTTATTGTCATTTCTGTGGCAGCCAGCTGTTAATATCACCTTTATTTTCCTTATTTCTATGAATGCTTTCAAGAAATAAATTTAGACTTAAATTTATTGCTATTATTATTATTAATACTTTTACTGTTATATTATTTAGGCTTGTACATGCCATGGAGTCGAGGCAGATGAAACTTGTTTGGACTGCCTAAGATCAAAAGCTAATATTGGAAGGTGAGACTTGTGAGGAACTATCCGAGATGTATATGATAGTACACTGCAGCTAATCATAACTATCCTTCTTATTGAACTTTATTATAATATTATTATTTTAGGTGTTCAGGCCTTCGAGATGATTTAAATTTCCTTCTTGAGGAAGAACTGAGTAGTATCAATCTTTGCTCTCTCCATTGTGAAATGAGAAATTGTGAGCAACTTCTGGGCTCATTGGGGTTATTTGCTTATCGTGTTGGAAGCCTTGACCAGTTAAATGAGACATTGTCTGATTTTGGTCCTGAAAGCTGCCGTGGTTTTCCAAGAGTAACCATTAAAGAACGGAAAGGACAGCAAACAGCAATAGACAGGCAAAACATACAAGTTGCCTCCTTCTCAGGTACTGTTAATACTAAAAGTTTTATAAGGCAATGCAAAATATTTGTTTTTGAATTTTCATTGCCTCTTTTTAGTTAAAAGCTGTAGCTTTTTTGCCAGTACATGTAGACTTAAAATTGTTTTCATAGTGTCTTGAGCTGTTTGTTTGCAATTAGGTGTATTTTCAACCACTGGGCAGAATATAGTCCTGGATGCACCGTCTTTTAGTTCTAACTAGGATACATTTAATTAAGAATGAGTGTATTTTTCAACAGAGCATACACTGCAGTAGTACTGCTCTTGCTTTGTATGTGGACTCACTTTCCAAGCCACGTTTGGAAATATTGTCAGGATGGTTGTCCAAGTTTGCATCTTTATAACATAGAATTAATACAATCATCTAAACTGGCAAAATTTATGAAATATTATTTCATTGTAATTGATTCTCAGGATCTACAGAAAGGGCAATTCTTAAGAACTTTGAAGAAATTGTTGAAAAATCACTACCACTTGATAAAGTGATTCGGTTTTACAAAGAAATCCCTGGAGCTGCAAATGAAGTCATTTTGAACTATGTTACGTTCTTTGAAGAGAGAATAGTGGTAAGCATTTTAAAGTATTAATATTATTAATGGGTTGTGTTGAGTTTTTTAAAGAAAGGATAATAATTAAGGGTTTAAAAGGAAAAGGCACTACATTAATGTAAGATGTTTTGTAAGTTAGCTATGAAAACAATGACTGTTAGTGTAAACATGTTTAAAAGGATGATTGATTATTGCAACATTTTTCACACGGCATTGCAGTATGTGAGTGAGATACTTGACAGGGGAACTTTCACTCGAGATTATGGCACGAAGCAAGACACAGTTAACCTTGATGGCACAAAAGGTATGATGAGACCAAATTTACAACAAAGCCTGTGCTAATCATACGGCCCCTTTGTAAATGGACAAGCTTTTGTAATATTAAACTCATTTTAGCTGTAGTTGGTCATGCCAAACAACATTTAATTGTGCTAAGAAATGCTTAGGTTCAAGTCAAGAAAAGCCAATAGGAGTGCACATGATGCATATGATTACCTGTACTTTATTTTCTCTCGGGGCAGTGTCAAATGCAGACTGCAGACTGACTACGTACTAACTTGGGTTAGAAAATAATGGGACTATTGTTGTCATGTTCTCATTTGCATGGTGAAAACAATACTCTGCAATTTGCGTTTTGCACTGGCTAGTTTTCTCTCTCTTGCTTTATTCCTCTTCCTGAGCCATCACTGTTGTAGACTTTTAAGCTATAAAATTATTTTTTTCATTCCCACTCAGATCTGAAAGAATTTTTAGATAACCTCAAAGAACAGTGGGTAGGAAAGCAAAAGGAGGTGGAGGCAAAATTCCTGGAGCTAGAAGAAGAGGCAGCCATTCAAGAGCCATTGCCAAAAAAAAGGAAAAGAGGGAAAAAGACAGTGCCACAACAACAGCGGACTGATGCATTTGCCAAGTATGCAGCTGAACTTCAAATTGAGATGTTTGTTAAGGTAAGCTGAGGAAGCCGTGCTCACTAGTTGGTCAACTGGAAACTTTAAATGTATGAGATAACAAAACATCCCTTGCCTTAATCCCTTTTCACTGATCAGTGCCTAGCCTTGAGACTTAACTCTGCAATCTTTGGCAACTAGGTTTGCTGTGACTGGAGAGAAATAGCTCTTGCAATGCGAGACAAAGTGTTTGAAGAAAGTGAAGAACAACTCATTGACATCTATGATGTAAAGGTAAATTATTTCAATATATCTGTCGTAAGTAAACAAATACAACTTGTTGTTATATATTTGTGTTATATATATATATAATTATTATTGATGTGAACTGGGGATTATATATTTGAATTAAAAAACAAAAAATTGATTTATTTTTGGAAACTAAAAAATTTTTCTTGAAAGAAATTGAATATGTTGCGCTTGAGCTTTCCTGAGAATTATGTTTGAAAATTAATATTTATTGGTTAATTCATTTTGCTTTAATTCCAAACGTCTTGGCCTTCTTTTGCAGTGCAAGGAGTGGGGATTCTTGCTAAAGAAGTTATTTGGTATACACCTTGGCACAGGTGATTATGGGCACCTTGTTGTTGACCATAGTGCCATGCTTCTTCGACACTTCCGCTCATTTTACAAGTACTCAGGTCAAGGATTTGAGTCCTCGCACAAGCTCCATCGCCAGCTATACTCCAGGGCAACAAACCATGATGCATCTGGACCTGGCCAGTCTTGTAAGTAAATTAAGAAAGCCTTTTTTCTTTTGAAAATCATATAATTAAAAAGTAAATATATACATTGTACACATTCATTTCTTGCTCAACTCTCTGTCTCCCTTACTTTCTTGTAATTAAAAAATATTGTATGCCTCCTTGATTAATATAGTACATGTACGCATGCATGCTGGTGAAGCTAGATTGGTCAGTGTAAAACGCAGCCTTCAAATTACAGTCTAGTCTCTGATCCTTATGGACACTCTCATAACACAGACACCTCTCTATTACGGACAGTTCGTTTGGTCCCAGAAATGCCAAAAATAATACATTCTCCACCTCTATAATACGGACACCTCTGTCCGTATTAAAGAGGTTTGACTGTATTGTTTTTACCATGCAAATGAGAACATGACAACAATAATAGCCCCATTGTTTTCTAACCCTAAAAACCATAGTCCACTGTCATTCCACAGTCTGCATTTACACTACCCCGAAGCTAGATGTATGGAGATCTGGGAGTGTACTGAACAGTATGCAATAAACACTGTCTGAAGCATGCAGGGCATAACAATATATTTCAAGAAGTAGTTGATTTGAAAACCTCTTTCCTTTTTTTTTTACAGTGAATCAAATTCTCACCCACTGGTACTCCACTATGCTCTTGTCCTTGAGATACTCTTTCTATGAAGCAAGAAATTGCATTAGTTTAGGTGGGTAGTGTAATATTTTTTGGTTGCAGAAAATAACATTACTAAAAGTTATGTCTTTCTGGTTATCTGACATGAGTTGATGTCATTTTACTAAACTCAAAACAGTCATAAATTTATTGTTTTCACCAACTGGTCAGTGTGTATTATAACTAATATTTTGTATCATTATTATATTGAATTTGGTGAAATAAGAATGCCAAAAAAATATATATGATGTTGAAACAAAGTACATAAAATCAAGAGGTTAATTGATTTAAATTGTCCCTTTACCTCAAGGAAAAAAAACATTTTCTTATCGTGGATGTGGCTGGAAAAGTGCAGATCATGAATTGAAGTCATGGACAGAAGAAAAGAAGAACTGGGTACTGGCTGTCTCGGATCTGTTTGACCAAATGTTTGGAACTGACTTCCTAACATATTCCTATGACAAAGCGCATGGAACAGTAGTTGATGAGAAGGTTATCTCCAGTCTTTTAGAGTACTGCCATGATTCCTGGGAAAAGCATTACCCTCAAGACAGTGCAGACCCACAGGATGACAGTAAGCATCTTTGTCACCCCAGACTCAACTTAGTAAGTGCTGGTGATCCACGACAGATGTTACTGAAACAGCAGCCACCGCCAAAACGTAAAAAATGTTGCGATCTTACTGCAAAGCTTAATGACCAAGCTGATCTTGTGGTCAATGCCCAAGGCGACTCTGCAACTGCAGCAAAGCCAATGCCAGCACCAAAAAAGGGCATCCAGCAATCTGTTAGCGAAGACAACTTTGATTTTGGATCCATCAATGATCCATTCCCACTGCAGTCTGCCATTATTATTGAAGATGATCAAGATGAATCTGAAACATCACAGGAAACTACCCTTGAAGTTGCCATGGCTAAAGCCACAACAAGAGCTAATGATCCATTCCCACTGCAGTCTGCAATTATTATTGAAGATGATCAAGATGATTCTGAAACATCACAGGAAACTACCCTTGAAGTTGCCATGGCTAAAGCCACAACAAGAGGCGAAGTAGCTGCTCTTTTCAGCCTCATTCCACCAGTAGCATTAAGATCTCCCTGTTTGTTACAGCCAGTGTATGGAAAGCTGTCCATATCAGATCCTTACTCTTTGGATGAGCGTCCTTGCAGTAGTGATATTGAGAATGCTAGAAAAATCCTTAACAATGAGCGAAAGGCTGGCAAGAATCCCAGAGCCATTGACTTCCAAGGTGTTGGTCAGTTTTCTGAAAATGCGTTGTCTGTCTTGACACGATTTTGTGCAATAGCAGACATGTACCGCAAGGTGTCTGTAGAAGCTAATTGGCTATCTCAGATGAAATGTTCCCCAGGAGATCTTGTGCGGTTGCAAGATGCCCTTTGGCATCACCCAACCACTCGACCAATACTAAAGCATGGTAAAAAAAAATTAGATGGTACATCATTTTCAGATCTTGTTGAGGAGCGGTATGTTGATAGTTTTGTCATTGACATTTGTATTGACAAGTTTCTATACGAGGCTAGAGAGAATGGCATTAATTCCACAGTTTACTTTCCAACTGAATTCCATGACTGGATGAGCTCTGATGACAAGGCATTCCAACAGCAGCAGTTGAGAGAAAGTGTAAAGGAACTGAGAAACATTAATGACCTGGATCAAATTTTATTGCCTGTGTACATGCCAAACCACTGGGGATTGATTTTCATAGATCTGGCTAACAGAGAAATGTATTTTGATGATGGAATGATGTCTGCTGTTCCCCCTCTGGCCCTTCCCTCAGTAAAACGATCCTTAGAATTGCTATTGGAAATGTACCCCAGTCACGAGGCCCTCAAAACCAGCTTTTGGCAAAATTGTCACAGCTTTCAGCGTTTTGGCATGCCATCTCAGGTACCGGTTAACTCAAAAATGATTGGCGTTGGAAGTTGTGGTGTAGGGGTGGTGATGGCTTCAAGGGATATTATCCGTGATGGCCCATTGTCAATTTATAACTTTCAGTGGCAGTATTGTGACATGGATTTGCACAGAAGAGATTTGATGCTGCAGATTCTTAATTGGGGTTCAGCTTGAAGCCCTGGAGCAGTTGTGTCAAAGCAGACCTTTTCACATTCTTTACTGGTTCTGTTTCTCTTGGGTAGTCAGTCCATTTATGGGCTGTTGTTATCTGATGACAGAACCTAATTTTAATCATTACTGTTCTAACTGGTTCTGTTTCTCTTGGGTAGTCAGTTCATTTATGGGCTGTTGTTATCTGATGGCAGAACCTAAATTTTTTTATTTTTATTTTCTTGTACTAACTGGTTCTGTTTCTCTTGGGTAGTCAGTCCATTTATGGGCTGTTGTTATCTGATGGCAGAACCTAACTTTTTTTATTTTTATTTTTGTTGTACTAACTAGTTCTGTTTCTCTTGGGTAGTCAGTTCATTTATGGGCTGTTGTTATCTGATGACAGAACCTAATTTTTATCATTATTTTGTTGTTGTACTAACTGGTTCTGTTTCTCTTGGGTAGTCAGTTCATTTATGGGCTGTTGTTATCTGATGACAGAACCTAATTTTTATCATTATTTTGTTGTTGTACTAACTGGTTCTGTTTCTCTTGGGTAGTCAGTTCATTTATGGGCTGTTGTTATCTGATGGCAGAACCTAACTTTTATCATTATTTTGTTGTTGTACTAACTGGTTATGTCTCTCTTGGGTAGTCAGTTCATTTATGGGCTGTTGTTATCTGATGGCAGAACCTAACTTTTATCATTATTTTGTTGTTGTATTAACTGGTTATGTCTCTCTTGGGTAGTCAGTCTATTTGTGGATTGTTGTTATCTGAAGGCATAACTGCACTCCCCTTTTTTCCATCTCTTGGTCCGTACCTTGACGTGGTGAGGTGGCTTGAGTACCTCAATGACCTGGAGTAATTCTAACGGAAAATAACAGCACTTACTGTTGTGCTATTTTTCTTTAAGGTAGAGGTCAGACTAAAACGGACTTAAGTTAGATATTGTTATATTTGATCTGAGGTAAGTTTGTTTTAGTCAAATCATTCCCAAATACATTGAGATATTTCTGTTTTTTAGTCACTTCAATTTAAAAATAGCATTATTAAAGATTATAATTTTTGTACTAATTAGCTCTAGTCAGTCCATTTATGGGCTGTTGTTATCTGATGACAGAACTTAACTTTTTTATTGTTATTTTTTTTTTGTACTTACTGGTTCTGTTTCTCTTGGGTAGTCAGTTCATTTATGGGCTGTTGTTATCTGATGACAGAACCTAACTTTTTTTATTTTTATTTTGTTGTACTAACTGGTTCTGTTTCTCTTGGGTAGTCAGTTCATTTATGGACTGTTGTTATCTGATGACAGAACCTAACTTTTATCATTATTTTTTTTTTGTACTAACTGGTTCTGTTTCTCTTGGGTAGTCAGTCCATTTATGGGCTGTTGTTATCTGATGGCAGAACCTAATTTTTATCATTTTTTTTTTTTTGTTACTAACTGGTTCTGTTTCTCTTGGGTAGTCAGTCCATTTATGGGCTGTTGTTATCTGAAGGCAGAATTAATTCTTTTAAAACTTTAACTTCTTATTCTGTTCTGTCTCTCTTGAATAGTCAGTCCTTATTGGACTTCGTTTCATTTTCAGTCATTGGTTAAGAACTCAGATAACTAACATTTTCCTGTTTCTCTTTAAACGTTTATTCAGCTGAAGCTGCCACAAAGTAGAAGCACATGGCGCCACATGTACTTATAGAGCAAACTCGTGTGGATAATCTTCAAAGACGACAAGAGAAATGGAGCAAAACAAACGAAGAGGTAATTACTTACATCCCTGCATTGCACACGGCAGGTAGCAAAGTCCTAGTGTGGGTCAGACCCTTGGCATTGCACTCCACAGGCATTTACACAACGGCTCCTTTAACGGCCACCACTTGAGGGAAAGTCAATCACTAAGTTCAGTGTGGTGGTTAACCCACAGTAACCACGTTTGGGATAACCACGTTATGTATGCTATACAGGTATGTACCTCGGGCCCAGTTGTTCGAACGCCGGTTACCGCTAACGCAGGGTTAAACTTTAACCCGAGGTTCGTTAAGCACTCTCTCGGATATTTTTTTCTATTCTTTTTAGAGTATCCAATCGTCAAATTGTAGGAAAAGAGAATTTAACTGAATTTGCTTTTTAAGCTCTCATATCTGAGTTCAAATTGCGCACTAACCCTGGGTTACCTTAACTCAGCTTCGAACAACCCGGCCCAGGTAGAGAGAATTTATCTTGCAACAGCGGTTTCGAAATTATCAGTTCACAATTACAACGTGTACAGCTACTCCTTACTTTGAAGAATGGAAATCAAATTAAATCAAAACAAAACTTTTGAAACATAAAATCTTAATGTAAGTTTTCCGTGGTTAGTGTTGGAGAAAAGTTCTGGCCACCAAATAATTTCGAATTCGCGCGTCGCTCTTCCCTCTCCCCGCCCAACAATGACTTGTAGTTGCATGGTGGGAGACTGACGGCCTTTTCCTCCTCCTTTGGCTCTCGATTTGGCTGCCTCCAAGGCTTCCCTTCCAGTGAGTGGGCGACTTGTTTCTTCTACCTCCACGTCGCCTGCGTACTTCTTATTTACGTTCAGAGGTATTCCGCTGCGATCACCCAAGGCACTAACAAAGTCTGCCATGTGAAAGTCTCTATAATGAAGGACTTTCGATGCCTCCCTCCATACAGGGGGCCGCAAATGCCTCTTTTCTCTTGCCTTGTTAATAAAGGCATTCGGCATGTCCGCCAGCAAAATCTCGACGTACTCTTTTGGCACATGAAACCTTTCTACTCGGCACCATTTCCCTTCAAAAACAAATAAATGAAATATTGCGTCAAAGGATTAGGTGAAACACTACTGTAACAATAAATATTCTTGTCACTAGCTCGAAGCAAACATCCATTTATTTAGTGTTTTAGATTGCCGAGTCAAACCAATTTGTTCACCCCACCCATAACCCTTGCGTTTATTTCATGGTCATTACGTACCTGGTGCTTTGGGGTGCAGACAGGAATTTATGCTATCCACAACACCGCCGAGCCATTGTTTGTAGTTTACGGGTCTTCTTCCTTTCCAGTGACATGATGGTAGGCTAAGTTCAATTCCCTCACCACTGTAAAACGGTAACGATTTGATTGATTTTGCTTCTGCATGCTTTGCATTTCTGTGTCGTAGCAGCGCAGTTGTTGTATTGAAGATAGCTGGACATGAGTCGCAATGCGTTTTGTAAATGTCCATGATCGCCAAAAACCGGAAAGGGAGAAGTGTTTTGCATGTAGTGGACTTTAAAGCGTGAGAACAATGCTTCCTTTAACTTCTGAATTGAAGTCACGCCAAAATCCCCCAGGGATCTTGTCCTAACCAATCTGTAAACTGCTTTTTTATCACCGCGTGCTGAAACACTTGAATATAGTTTTTCTCTTCATTGTTTCGGGTTCGCTTTGAAGAAATCTTCAGAAATTTTTTTAAGAACGTTCTAGAAATCTTGGTCCTTGTATATATTTTTCGCCTTTGTATATATTTTTTTGGTTGTAAGTAGATTTCACTGTATATATTTATTTACCTGTGAATGAGATGGCAAGAAATAAGCGAAAGAAGATAAAGGACAGAGAGCACATGAAGGCTGTGAGGAAAGATGCGAAAAGGAGGTGGAGGAACAAAAAGGCCCAGGAAAAAGCTCTAAAAAACGCCGCAGCTTTGAAACCGGCTGGTCTGATCAATGTTCAAAAAGCGAAAGATGACCACCTGGATATCAACCAAGCTCGTGAGCGTAAAAAAGAAAAGCCTACCCTACCAAAAAAACGCGACGAGAGCTCAGTTATAAAAGAAATCGACCCGGTGGAGATTGTACGCAGTGAAAAATCCATAGGCTGTGGTACCTTCGGCGTATGCTACCTGGCTTATTACAGGAGCATACTGGTCGCAGTAAAGGAGTTCAGGATGAACTCAAACAAGTCAAGGAGTGACGTTAAGCGTGACCTACTACGCGAAGCAAGGATGGTTAACCATCTAGGAGATCATCGAAACCTCCCACTTCTTTTTGGAGCTGTGATAAAGGGAGAACAATTAATGCTAATAACGCAGTTTCACGGACAAAAAGGAAAAAGTGTGACCTTGTCCATGGCAATTAAGAAAAAGAAGCTGGAGAAGTCTGAGTGGATAGAAATTACAAAGGGACTTTGCGAAGGGCTTATTCATGTCCACACGCGTCAAATTTTGCACAACGACTTGAAGTCAAACAATGTGGTGGTAGAGAAACGAAATGACATGTGGAATCCAGTAATAATCGACTTTGGAAAATCTCGTTTTATTTCTGATCCGAAACCACGGATGGCTTTAACGGCTTCAAGCCAAACGTCTTACAAGAAACGGTACCCGCATATTGCTCCGGAAATTGTAGCGGGTAGTGGACGGCAGTCAATACAGTCTGACATTTTCTCTTTAGGGAGAATTGTTCTAAGCATTCTCGACTTGCTGCCGACAGCAACTGCAATGTCCCTCAGAATTGCTAAACGTGCAATCTTGGACAATCCGGCCAAACGCCCGTCGATCGAAGAAATCATCGCTGTTTTGTAAATATATAGCCGCCGAACTTGATGCGATGAAGAAAAAGTGGAAGTTATCCGTCGCTTTTTTTTTCTTTTTGTTACTGTTAGTAAGTTATTATGCGAGAGATGCTGCTTGGTCAATTGTATAAATGTTTTTGTCGGCCTAAGCCCGTCGTAGTAACTAGTATACCGTTCGTGCGAAATGTTGTAAACAATTTCAGTCTTCACGTAGATTTGTGGCTTGGAAATTTAGCCGGTTATTTCATTTTCAATTCCTTCTTAATAGATATAAAACCCGCTCTCCTTGAAGTTTTGACTGAAGTTTTCGGATTGATCTTAAATTATGTCATTCCAGTGATAATTATTTCTCTTGTTATCGCCTTTTATAATTGTAGTTGTGTGATTAATAAAGAGGGTTTTTTTTGTAAAGCCTTATAAGTAGTAGAATGTTTCGCGCGAGGAGTAACTGTGGACGTGATGCCTCCACGCGAGATAAGCCAAAGAATGCGCGTCCGTATCTGGAAAACATTTTTATTATGTCAAGAAATATTTATTTTAAAGGTTTTGTGTTTCCCTTGGGGAGTGTTTTGGTCGCCGGCATGTGTGAAAAAAGTAATTACCGAGAATTCCAAAGCAACACCTCAGTCATATGAAGGCGCCAAATGAGGTCTCCTCTTTCAGTTAATCATAAGCCATGGGTAGATTCAATCTACCCTTAGGCTAATTTGCATAATTTTTTTCGGTGAGCAAAGCCCGTCATGTTAAGTTGCGACTCAGCCAAGTGGACTGAATATAAGACTGAAGCTTACAAAGGTCATTCTTTTTAGTGGTAAAATATTCCGTGATAGAAAGTGCGCAGATAAGCGGTGTCTGTATCATATATGGGAGTTTGTGACTCGGGACCGAGGAAAATGTCTGTTGACCGTATTAACCGGTGTCCGCATTAGCGGATTAATTTTCGAGAAAAGTATATGAACTTTTCGTCGGGACAAACGAAACTAGCCTTTTTGTTTTATACCGGAGTCTGCATTAAGCGGGTACTATCCGTAGAAGGGGTTCCCCTGTAGACAAAAGACAGTAATGCTGAGTATTAACATATCGCTTATATTACAGGTTATGCTAGTTAAGTACAATAACACTAAAATTTAAGTCAAGCCGTGGGAATCAGGTAAAGGTCTACATGTACTAACCTTGCCAGACCCAACTGGTCCTATGACTGCTAGTAGTTTGCCCTGCAAAAAACAACCACCACAATTACAAGTTACATAATTAACTGGTTCGGAGGAAAACAGCAAATTTTGAATTCTGAGAATCTCGATGTTTCCCAGATAGACACTTAATTTTTTTTTGTGAAAGGTGTGAGCCCAGGAGTCATTTCAAAAGTAGGTTGAGTTTGATCGTCCGGGTGAACGTAGTCCTGAATGGGACTGTTGTTGTTGACAGTGACTGACGTTTCGACAACCTGTGCGGTAGTCATCTTCAGAGTCAAAGTGAGTTGTATCACGTCAGTTGATGGTATTATACTCTGGTCATTGATCTGATTGGTTAATTACGTCGCGATGTTATTGGTCGTCTGTCAGTTAAGCCATGATGTTATTGGCTATGAAGACTCGTAATCAGTAATTGGTGAGTTTTGATCCGTCTATTGTCACAGTTAAACAGTCGTCTATTGTTAGTCAAATTGTCAGTTCTCCAGTCGTTCTCTCGTAGTTAGTTTTGCTTGATCTCGTTAATAAGTCGTTTGTACGGCGCTGGTAACTGTTGGCTACGATTCAGTGGCGTTTGTTCTAAGTTAGTAAACCAGCTTTCTAAAGTAAGACGTTGATAGTAGTCTGTAGAATACGTTATACATGTCGCAGAGTCCCAGTCAGTTCGATGTTTCGTCTGTAAATGGTGCTCAGCAATGTGATTGTTGACGTCACCATTCCTCGTCGCTCGGTGTTCGGTCAGTCGCGTGCTTAGCTTTCTGCCGGTTTCACCAATGTAAGACCTGGCAGTCGCAGCATTTGATCTTGTATACTGCTCCCTGTCTGTCCTCCGGTTTGTCTTTGTCCTTGACATTAGTAAGCAGTCGCCGTAAAGTGGTTATCGGTTTGTGTGCAACACAGGGTTAGGGTTAGGGTTAGCCAATAACCAATAGCATCACGGCTTAACTGGCAGATGACCAATAACATCAACGTCATTGACCACTCAGACCAATAACCAGAGTATAATACCATCAACTGACGAGATGGTGACAATTGTTTGATCTGCAGCATTTCGTTAACTACACGGTCACATTTGTCCGTGAGTCCTCAGGGAAAGCGATAAGGGTTTTAAAAGTGTTATAAGACGGAATGAGACGACGAATTTCCTGGGGTTTCTAAGTGTGGAAGACCAGGGACTTCCGTAAATGTTAGAAAGCTTGCTTGATTAATCACAAGACCCATATGTTCTTTTCCTGGGGCCACTACAAAACCTATGCCCGCATTTTTAAATTTAGATAAAGGCCCTCGAGAAAGTGTTAATTTATAGACAAAAATTTATTACCGAGGTGAAAATTACTCACCGATGAAACCTCGTAAGTAAGGTTGTTGAGGGTTGGCTTGTTTCGCGACTGTTAAAGGAATTACATGTCATAGTTAGGGCTTACCCGTACAAAATCAAGAGCAAACTAAGGGGAGAAACGATTTACCGCATTCCAGCTTGCAGACACGTTTTCGGCTTTAATTCCACAGTCTTCTAGCTTAGGTCTCAGATTGGATGTTATCAGTCCCTTTGAATGACATTCATCAAGGAGCAGCAGCTTCTACAACCATAACAAGTCACAGGAAGTTACCATCTTGACAAAAGATTACCGGAAAAACTTGTTTATAGTTAACGAAGACATTTGTCTGGCTGGGGTTAAAACACAGACAAAAAATGGACTGTAACACAGGGGAAATGAGTGGAACGGAAGACAGGCGTTATGTTGCATCTCGCATTTATAACTCTCAGTTGGGAAATACTTTCACTCCATGTACTCTGTCAAAAGAACATCTAGTATCATGCACTTAGTTTGATCCCGTCACCTGTTTGGGGACCTTTTTGTATCGCACTTCACTCATAACCAAACAGCTTTACCAAAAACACTTTCACTGTCAAAGGGATCTTTCACAAGAATTGGCAATGAGTAGTATCAGAAACTCATAAGGAGTTTCTGGTAGTATATTTTAGACCCCTTATTTGCACAGGAATTGATTTTACTTGACGTCATAGCATGTTGTAGTTATCTCATGAATAAAATGCGGTAAGGTCATGTGCTTTTTAGGTGGTTCCAAAAAATCCCAACCCTACTACAGCAATGTCTAAATTTAGATTGGATTATTCACTGACTACTAACATCCACCGGCGAAAATCATTCAGCAACAACAGACTAGCTGAAAGGCTCGACCGTTTCACGTCATCAGCCTTTACAGCACTAACAATTTTCAACTTACTTGAATTCTTTCAATGGAGACCCTTCCTTCATTCAAGAAAGTAATGGCAATGGGAAAAAACAGCGTCATAACTATACGGATGGAGTTAAAAAGTGACAAACAAGTGAAGACCTTCTGGGCTGTTAAAATGTGGTCTGTCAAAACATACGTCAAGAAAGTCACAAAAGTAATCAGCACAGTCGAACTGAAGAAAAATGACAAGAATGCTCCACGCACAAAGGCCAGCTTCAGAAACCAAGAGAGCTCAGATCTGAAAACAAACAAACAAACAATTTATGGTAAGTCAAAGGCAAATTCTCGAGATAAAAATATTGCAAGCTAAACTATCGTAGTAAAAAAGAAGAGAAATAGATCATGTCTTGTTGGACAAAAAAATTTAGTCCCTCCCCCCCGGGACCCAGTTGCCCTCTTCTGTTGCCACTGAGTTAGGAAGAGACATATGTACATGTTGTGAATGTAAGCACATCATGTATGCTGCTGGGAAAAGTAACATTAGTTAACTTTACGCTCAGTGTTGGCAGTAAGTAAGCACTCACTTTCGTATTTTGGTTATCCATTCAGTGACGGAATCCTCCCACGTGTACATCTTTATGACCCGCATGGCACTTATTATTTCATTCATTCCTTTAACACGTTCGTCAATGAAATGCGCAGCTTTACGCCTGAGAATATAACAGAAACTCGTTGTTAACTTTACTGCCAACTTACATCAAATCTCTCACCCGCTCAAGCTGCAGTTAATATATCGCATGCGTGTGAACAAACATTTCAATGCCAGTGACTTACTTGTAAATCGACACTATTGCCTTTTCAACATCTGTGGACACTTAAACAACGCAGTCATAAGTGATAACGACATAGCATAACAGCCTGTAGAACAGGTGTAACTTTTTGTGTTTCAAAGTCTAACCGAAGCGCAAAGAACGTGAGAAGCTTAAGTATTACAGGAAGGGAGGGGCGAAAAAAATGAAAGCCTATTCTTCAGGGTTTTTTTTTTTTTGACTTGTTCACTTTTTTGAACTTTACCATTTCATAAACTAGATGTAGCCGACAATCTCTTATAACTTTGGAAGATACTTGGTCATTTAGGGGAGGTTGCCTGCACTTAGCCAGCTTACCTGAGAAACATCAGAACACGGCCCATCTTTATCTGCACAGGAACTAAGAGAAACAATAGACCCATTCCAGCTAAAGATGAGGCACCAATCTCTCTCCACAGGAGACCAAGTACTGCAACTGCTTCAATTGGGCCAAGCACCAAGTAGTGGAGGAAAAAGCAAGCCTAAATAAAACGCAACAACTAATCGTTCACCTTCCAAAGCCTACATGTGGGGTCCCTTAAGGCTCAGACCTAGGTCATGTACTAATTACTCGAGCTTGCATAGCAGCGAGAGTCGTAATCTGGAAGCTGTTTTCTTTTGTTCGTATTTAGTATACAAAAGAGGGTCATGGTACCAGGCGTTCCTAGCGAGGAACTGGGGATAAGAATCACGACGTGACCGACATAACATTTTCCAGAGCGCCATGGACCCAATGCAGAAATGGATGCTGCATTAAAATTCTTTTGTTTCAATTAAAATAAGCCTGACTAGACTCGCTTGAGATAATGTATTCTTTTGAATTTTGTACTGAAGAACGAGGCTAGTCAGGCTAATTTTTTCAAAAAATTCAAACGACGGTATTCAACCAGCAGCGATTTTCGCATTGGGTCTATGCATGTTTTGAGAAGAAAGCTTTGGAAAGATTGATCGGCCCCCAATTCTATCACTTGAAAGAAGTGATTACTTTGAAACAAGTGAATCCTTCGGTGGCTGGAAAAAAGAAGAATCTTTATGAGCAAAACTTGCATGTTGAGGCAAACGACAAGAAGCAAATCGCTTGCTGGGTTCGTTGGTCGAGTGTGGTAAACGCAATTGTGTGGTAAACTCAATTAGGTTTCGTGAAGAGCATGCGGTCAATTCTCCGCGATAATTGAAATGACGTGCCACGTTCATCACGTTTTTCCTCTTCGGCAATGATGTAATTTCTTTTGAATCGAGGTCCTTGATTTTCGGGTATTTATATACGCGTACTCAGTCAATTCAGAAACAAATCGTCGAATGCGATGTAAAAAGTAAATATCCTCAAGATTACTCGACGGTCGATAAAGAACGACGTGAAAAACTTTTAGCGACGTAATCCTGTTTCGTGTAGAATTAAAGGCCTCCTCATTTCTTATCTAATCTCCAAGCAAGCTCGATTTAACGCTGATACAACCCTCCAAGTTGCGACCATTTTAGCCGCCACGGCGCCTAAGATTTTAAAGCTGGCGACTTGATTTGTAAAAAAGTTTCCCTAAACCAAAAGAATTGGTCGCCAAATGGCGACCAAGCAAAAACTTTAACTTTGAGGGTTGTGATATGAGCGTTCTTGTTTGTCTTGGTGCCAATCCGCCTTGATTAGTATTTTTTGCTATTTTGCGGGTCAGCACTTCCTGTAATATCATTTTTGAAGGAAATAAATGCTGTTGTTTTGTTGTTAAATGAAAACTTATGACAGAAAAGTTCGGGGGACGCAGAGCTACATACCACATCAAATCTCTGGGTGTCTGAAGAAACCAAATTTACAATATTTCCAGTAGTTGTACTAGCCATTGCAGTATTGCTTAGTCTCAACACCTACATGTAGGAATGCAAATAACAATGAGTCAGTAGCTATGAATATATTCATGATATTAGAATACCCGACAACCTTAGAGAAACGACCAGCCCAGAGGCGTATGAGTTGTTAGCGCTCAAGATACCGTTAAATTTTTTTCCGTATTGTTTCCTATAATACAAATTAAATAGGTTACAAAGGGAAAACTTGCGAACTTTGGAGGAAGAATCAGTGAATCTGTATAATACGCAGCTTTTCACAACACTGGATGCTTTATCAAGCCTAATTCGAGTAGACTGCTTAATATATTTTGGCCGGTTTACCGTTTGATTTTGCATCTGCCACTCAGACCTTCCAGAGAACCATGACAAAGGAATGTGCAGTGAATGTGTGTACCTCATGCGGGTGGAAAAAGTGGTAGATCAAGGTCACTGTGTTTGTCTCTGTGCATGGTTTGTCTCTATATGAATGCATTCATGAAATTTGACACATTTACCCGATCAACGAAAATCTCCTTTAACTACTGGGTGGGCTCAGGACCAGCAGGAATCGAGTTATGTATGTAGTTGATGATCTGCACAAATATTTTGTTTGAAATGTGCATAACAGGACATCAGGAATGTAAAAGTACCGAAGAGCACTGTTTACCTTGTTATACACAAGAGACGTGCAAGCAATCCTCACCCTCATACCATAGCATTGCCTTAAAAAGGTAAAAGGTGTCATTAAAAAGCTTGACAAAAGGCTGCATAAACACACAGCCAGTGCATACAGGAAGGCCTCTTCTTGAGTTGTGGAGGTTTCTTGGTTGAAGAAATTTATCAGTAAACCAACAAAGACTGGCTGGATGATTCGTAGTGCATCCTGGGTAAAAACATGACAAATTTGCTAACTGAAAAGAGAGTCTACAAGAACAGATAGTCCCTGCGTCTTAGAATGACGGTAAACACGTACAGCTCGAAAATTATTCTTAAACAATAGTCGGTAACGCCGTACTGAAAAGCAACGCCTACACACAAAAAAGTTCACCGTGGAAAACACAGTATCATTGACGTCACAAATAGTACAAAGATGTTGGTATTTCATGGGTGCTTAGGCCGTTTCAGAAGTCAAAAGACTCAAAAAGGGGACCAACCCAGCTTACAGTAACAATACAATATCAAACGTGAAACGTACTGTTTCATCCGATATTTTCTCACTTAGAAGTGAGTTGAAAACGAGGCGAGGCGCAGCCGACTTTGTCAAGAATGATTTTAAAGCATCTTGTAAACGGATGAAATACTGAGTGGAGTGCTTGATATAGCTCCTCAAATGCTTCATAATTTTTGAAGAAATCATTCAAAGCTAAAGTTCACAACATTTAATGGTAATAGACATATTCACGGTTTTTTTTTTCAACTTTTGACATGGACAAGTGAGGGAAAATCCGTCGACCCCACCGGCAAGAGCGCCTTACTATTAGTAAAATTGCCAAATATGAAAGTGATACGTCTTAAGAAAGCGAAGATATAGCTCCGCAAAGTTGCAAAAATTTAAAGACGTTTGTATGGTGGGGTGGGGGGACAAGTTTGTGCCCTCCCCCCACCATACAAACAACTGTAAAGTTTCGGGACTTTGAGGAGCTATATCTTCGTTCAGAGTGTTTAACAAATCACTTTCAAACTATGCAGTTTTACTAATCTTAAGGTGCTCTCTTCAGTGCTGTCGACGGATTTTCTCTTACTGTCCATGTCTAAAGTTGAAGAAAACCATGAGTGCTCAGTCGGTACAACACTTGACCGCAGAGTGGGAGTTCACGACTTTGACCAATACCAATGACCTTTAAATAACTGAGGAATGAAGGAATTTCCTTTTCCCTATTCTCTATTTTCTAATCCCCCATAATACACTGTTTGCCCCCCCCCCCCCCCTTCCCCCCCAAAAAATGGCGTAAACCATTGTTTTTAAATGCTCCTGGGAGTACTGCATTTTCCTAAGAGCATTTGAAGACAATAACGCGTGCACAATTTGACCTCAAATAGAGTGTATTATGAGGGATTCGAAAATAGTCAATAAATGGCAAGGATTTCGGCGGCTTGGATGTTCGCATAAAATGGAGGTCCCTTCTCCAGTAGGAGACATAAAGGTGTCCTCAACTAAAGTGTTTTTTCAGGTTGAGATATCCAACCACAAATGTGAAGTTCTACGTTTGAAAGGGGCCTTAAAAACTGCAAAGTAAACGCGAGATTATTGCATTGATCATGTAAGTACAACTCACAGTTATAACTGGAAAAACACTAAGGCTTATATAGCCTTTTCCAAATGTTTTCAGGATAGCACGCGGTAAACTGGGAGGTTTTCCCTTTTCTTTCGCTCTGTACATTTCTTTTTCCCACTCCCTGAAAACAGTGATAACATATTGTTAGGATGATCAAAAAGGACCCTTCATTGCATAAGAAATACTCCATTTTCCTGACCTCTATCTGGAAAAAGAAGCACAGGTGTTCCTACATTTTCCAACGAAAATCTCATTCTTTCTAATCCAGTTCAATTCAAGTGACAACGTTTGTGAAACTAAATTAATATGGTGCAAAAAAGGATTCTACGCAACAAGCATCTCATTGTGGGTTCGCAACTTGAAGGTAAACTACATGAAACGAGCCATAGTTTGCCAACTGCGGATGTGAAAATAAGTAAAGAAATGTTCATTTCAGTTGTGTTCGCAATTTGTTAAGCAGTTGCGACGAGAGTGAAAAATTCAGGGATTCTTCCGAATTCCATTCACACAAAGTGACCTATACAACATACGAACGGCTGATTTTCCGTCAGCTGTCTGATTTCACTGATAAGAACAATGTTCTCAACGATAATATTTCCGCATACTGAAAGGGTCAATCGTTCACTACTACAAGCTATTCGAGATGTCAAAGTAAAAGCTATGAAGCGTTCGGAACTAAATATAATACAGCACGATTAAAAGTTACCATCGAAAAGCTCTTTTCCCCGTTAACGATGTTATTATTTCTAACACCTTTCAAGTTGATCTCCAAGTACGGCAGTTTTATCCTGTGATCTGAGGTCATAAAAGTCTTCTGCTTCAAGAGGCCTCTTACTTCCCAGAGAAAAAAGTGGATTCAGCCACCTACAAAGAATAAGAATAGTATAAGTAAATGCGTCCAAATTCAGTCTAAAACATATTCCATGGGTAATTCAAAAACAAAAAAGTACTTGAGTGACAATGTATTTAACACGGAAGTACAGTATTGTGGACACATTTTTACGACTCCCTCTGGAGACTGGACTGCTGTACGAGCCAAGCCGTTAGTAGGGCAAAGAAAGCGGAGAGTTTAAGCTTCACGTATACGGCAAACGGCAAACGTCAGATTCAAGTTGAGAATTTCTCCAAATAGAAAATGTACAGATAAAAACAGCTCAAAACAATTCTTATGGATAAAAAGTTGCGTAAACTACTAATTTAGGTGTAGAAATAATGAACAGTAAACAAAAAGTAAAGAGGAAACTTGGTCACGTGGTACAAATTAGCGTTTGCCGTTTGACGTAAACGTGATGCTTAACCTCTCTAATTACTTCACTACTCAGTTATGGCAAAACCCTGAGTATTAGTTCGGCCCCGCGAATAAATACCCTCGATCTCCCGCTCTGCAGTCAAGCGCTCTAGTGACTGAGCTAATCCTGCCGCAGGTTTAAAAAAAATACCTATACCCATACCGTAGACTGTGTAATAAGAGTTCAGGTTTGTAGGCATGTGTGAGTTTTTAGGGCAGGAATTTTAGAGGAAAATTACATTTTGACTGGACGCAGGAAAATAGAAGCGGTGCAGTAAAAAGTTAAAATTAGAAAAATCCAGGTTCACAACCTCAATATTTTCAAATTTTGGCGACTCAACACATTTCTCAACTTACCAATAAGTAACATATCTGGAAAATAAATTGACTCCTGGCATAGGCGAAGGCTTGAGTCCAGGGATGCTGTCTCTTCTTTTTCCCTCCAGTAACAAGTCTTCAGCAACTTTTTCATCATCATCACTAACCTCATCAGGAGACGGAGCTGGAATTCTAACATCTACTAATTCCTCTTTATCCATACTTTAAAACCTGGTAACAAAACAACAAAATACACAAGAATCACAAGCTATAAAACAGGTCCATCATTCATAAAGAAAACATAAAAGATCTTGTTACGGGACGTTCCTCCCTTAAATAAAACATGTCCTTAAAATATGAGAAATTCCTCTCGCAAACAAAACAAAATTTCCACTTGAATTCATTTCACTTCACAAGCTTGAGAAAACTTTAAGGTTAGGTATCTGTAAGCTCATAGCATGGTCACCTTTATCAAAACGCCCATGCAGATCTGCTATTTACTGCTTAACTAAATGTCAACTCCTATTCCAGAACACAAGAAAAAATCCTCAGTTATAGCTGTAGCTGCAAATGCAACAGTCCATCGCCACTGTAACTCTTAAAACTCCAGCAGTCACAAACAGATCTATAATTAGCATACCTTTGCTCAACTTTGTCTATATGGAAGATTAGTTAGTGGGAACCAATGACATCATGATTAGGCATCTCGTCGTAGAACAGGGTGATATCATGCTCCACGTTTTTAGATTAGCCTATAACTTGTGTTGGTCATGTCCATATTTCATCATAATAATGTCTAACCGTACATACGACTATTGCACCAGGTTAGAAAGTTTGCTCTTATATTTTTATCATTTATTATTTAAATTAGTAACTTCGATTTAATCTTAACATAGAGTGAATATGGTGACAACTACATAGTTAAATTAAATCAAATCACTACAATGGCATTGCCTTAATGAGTATACTGCATTATTAATAATCATATTCTAGTAATGTTATCTGGTACATTTGATACCTAAGGTATCATCAATTATCACATTATTCAACATTGTTACAGTGTTAAATGCAAAGAAGAAGATTGCAGTTAAAGATGCAACTTGTGCAATTGCAAAAAGAAAGCCTGAAATCATTCAGGTTTGATGGTATTTTCGAACCCTGGCCTCTGCGATACTGGTGCAGTGCTCTATTCAGTTGGGCTAGCAAGCCAGTTTGGGTAGGTTGTTATATTGGTTTGCATATAATATAACTGGGAAAGATGAAGATGAATATCATACTTTTGAAATAAACACAGGGGCGTAGCTACCTGTATGCACGGTATGCACGTGCATTACCTGAAAAAGTCAAGGGTTAAAAAAAAATGGAATAATATAAAATAAATCAAAAAAATCAAAAAGTGAATAATAAAAAAGCAAACATTTTTAAAAGCACATTTTTTCTCCAATTATTTAATTCTGAAACATGCAGACAGCTTTTTTTACAACCAAAACTATGTGGGTTTCCAGAGAAGCGACGTGATTCATTGGTGGACTGAATCTTGAATGATACATTTAGAAAATTGTGCATACCCCTAGAAAAATCCTGGCTATGCCCCTGTAACATCTATGTCCTGAATTATCAATAATTAAAATACTCAGATGCAAATCAGTTTACCAGAAACTAGACGTGAATTAACTAAAATGCCGATGTGCGTCAACTGAAAAGTGAATTGCAAACATCCGTAAACTTGTGATACAGTCTCATTGTGGTCTTTAAAGTGTACCTTATCCCAAGTGAGGGCATTGACAACTGAAGTACAATTAATACCTAGTACCCTCCAATTTATATTAGAGTTTTTGACTACTGTATGCAGCCATATAGGCAACTGTTTGTATCAACAATACACTAATTTAGAAAGATACATTTAGAAAGATAAGGGCCTGAGTCTGTTCATAAGTGTGAGTATCAAAGTGGTTAAGTGAGTTATTGCTTGGTGGTCAGGGTGAATGGGGGGGGGGGTGCAGGTGCTGGAAAAAAATCAGCAAGCTCCAGGTTATTTAACAATTAATGAATGAGGCTGAGTATCTTGTGAACAATTAAGGAGATCAAGGAGGGTGTTATCCATCGAGGCTGTAGGCCGAGGTGGATAACACTCTCCGAGATCTCCATAATTATTCATACGATGCAAAAGCTGAATTCATTAATTTTTTTTATTATTCATTCAAAATAATTCCTAGTTTAAAAACATAGCTAAAACATGCTTACCTCCATCGATGTTAAGTTCATCTTTGGTAGTGCACGTTTTGGTTTAGGGTTGTTCAGCCCCACAAATATTCTCCAAATAGCAGATGTCACCCTTTGAGTTGTCTTCTTGCTGTTCTTGCCATGTTTTTAGCTACTACTTCGCTTAGTTCTTACTCTTGAAACAAGTGAAATGTCTGCCATTTTTGTTTTGGCAACCAAAACAACTCAACCTCGTCCCCAGGTCTTCTCTGTTAATGGTGCATTAACCTGCAAGGAAGCTGCATTTTGACATCATCGGTTCATTAATCGCAAAATTCTTCCAAATTTGGTCATCAGTGGCTGGTTATGGTGAATTATACGTGTGCTTTTAGCCTAATCAGAATCGGGGAAATATTTTGAATGAATAATAATGACATTTATTCATGTTAAGTTCTAGGCTAAATAAGGGGAGACATTATGGCTATTAAAAGTAATGAATTCAAAACCCTTGTTCATAAACAATGGGCTAAAGTAAGCAAACGCATGTATGACTTTAATGTGCCAATCAACTTGACACTTCCACACTCCACTCCCGCCACCCCCTAAAATGATTTCACTGCCGGTCTGCAGAGTTTGAAACAGAATTAAAAAGCAAAAGCATAGTGAAACATTTAAAAACAATATACAAAGGTTTTTTATTTGTTTACGGTATCAACTGAAGTTGAATAATAACATTCTGAATTAAATAAATATAACACCGACTCTGAACACTCAAGTGGGCTGCATCCGAGCGGAACTTTTCATTGAATTGTCATTTTTTTTTTCCATTTTTACCCTTAAATTTAACAATTTACTTGCACTTCTCACGCTTTCGTTTTGTACGATCCACAAACCATGTTCATTTCTTCACTTTTGGTAATGATGACATGAAGCCATCGAAATATCAAGTTACTTTTGGTTTAAATATATACTAAGGTAAGGCATTTGAAATGTATATGTGCCAGGATGCGTTAATTGGAACGAGCCTTCCCCAAAAAGTTCAAAGGCCCCCGCCGGGGGTTGCCCGAGGGATGAAAATTACATGAAACAATATAGGTTACAGGATTGATTCCAACATTCATTAATTTAGGAAAAAAATGGCTGCGTCGATCTACCAGACGCTCGATAGGAAATAAACTTAAGACATATATGAATTTAGCTTAGCAACTGAGTCATCAAAACAGGATTAAATATTTAGCTTAAAATTATGGTAAAGATCACAGTTATCTTATGAGCCTTCTAACTTCGTCCGTGAGCGTCGTGACACGGTTAAACGTATTGACCCAGAAATCATAAACAATTAGTTTTGAAGAAAGTTTACAGGAAAAATTACGATCGTGCTATACCTTTAAAAGGTGGAAAAATGCCTCTTCTTCAAAGGTCCTCTTGTTATGGTGCAAGGCAGGAACAGGCACGAAAGGGACGCGTACGAAAGACAAACAACTTTTCCCTTTGCCCCAGGCCCCAATAAAGTGTTCTTCATTGTCACCTGAAGCATGACTACGCAAATCAATTTTTAACATAATTATTCTGTAGTGGAGTGTGCGTTTCTTTTTCTCTATTACCGTGGAATTTTTAGTTCTTAAGCAAAACGTGAACAACTCAAAATCATGGACTAGTATTGCTTTATAGTTTCTAAGCTCTGGAGATAAGAACTCTATCCGAAAACGGGAAGCAACAAGGGCGGCGGTTGGCTGTGCTTTTGCCAGGTTCAGGGGAAAAAATAACCGATTCCCATTTTTGGATATTTTAGGGTATTTAATAATACCCATAAAAATCCCAAATTTGGTAAAGTGAGACAAGTCCCAACCAGGGAATTTCCAACCAAGTTCCATGATTGGGACTTGTCTCACTCTTCCAGATTTGGGATTTTTGTGGGTATTCTTTAAATACCCTAAAATATCCAAAATTGGGAATCCGTTATTTTTTCCTGTGGTTTTAACGTCACCAGAACACAGCGAAATATATATTAAGGAAACAGAACTCTTTCAAAAAAGGATTTAAAAGGAGAGTGTTAGCACCTGAGAAACAAACCGAAAATAAATATTAGGGGGGAAGGGGGCTGGTAGGAGAGAACATTACAGATAAAAAACATTGGAGGATTATAGGTCTCAAGTTGGAAAGATAAAATACAGAATTAACCCTGACACAGAATTCAGTAACCATGACTTACACTCAACAATGTAACCTGAGAAAACTCCGAGGGGTATTCCCTTATATAAGCCATATTGGTATGTGCCGCCCCGACGGGTAGGGTTTTCCCCCTCTTGGTCTGAAAACGGGTATAGACTTTATCCATGTTGGTCTGGAATCGGGTATGGTTTTTGAGGGAACTACGACAGTGTGTGAATATTTTCGCTCATTCTCTCTGGATTTTAAAAAATCTTTTGGTTGGTGTTCCAGTCTCAGCAATGATATATGATGAGTTGCTGACTATCCCCAGGTCTCAAAACAGGTATGGATTTTAGAGGCCAGTAAACGGGTATGGTTAAATCACATTTTTTGGTCTGAAATAGGGTTAGGATTTGGAGAGCCGGGCGGCACACTCCCACAAGAATTTCCAGGAGTACACCCAGGGGAGAAACAGTCGAAATTTCGCGACGCCATCACTGGCCTCCCTGAGGAAATGAACTCTGAAAAACGAGCGCAGAAATTCCATACTGATCAGCACCCAGATCTGGGTAGTGCTTCTGTTTTTGAATAATTTGATCACATGCATGTAAATTTCGTAAAGAAAAATCTATTATGTAGCATTTCTTTAAGGCTTAATGACTGCGGCTTTTCCTACGAATACCCTGACTTATTTCCCCCGCAAATAGGGGCCTATATATGCCTGGGGGTACTTCCTTATAAGAGGCTAATGGGGATGTGCCGCTGGATGAGGTCGCATTTTCACTACTGGATTGACTATGATGGGGTCGCATTTTCAACCGAGTTACTAGAAAGGGGTCACACATCTTCGGATTTTGGAGGGTAAGACAGTTCTTCACATTTACGGTTAGCAAACGTACCAGAGTGTTTATCAGTAGGTGAAAATTTAAGTGTTCTTCATTCAGTTTAAAAAATGGGTCAACTCATAAAAATAGAAAGTGACTACGTTGGGATCGTAAAAAATTACATATTTGCTCAAAGGTGACTAAGATGGGGTCTATAATTGGTCACAGAATAGAAAGGTATAATGGGGTAGGGGCTCTTCCACCGTTCTTATTGCCTATCAACATGGCATTGTATTTCTCATGATTTCCCATTAAGAAGTTGTTTGTGTACCACCTAAAAATTGCTGGTCCACCTTCATTACTGACTGCTCCACTCGCTGGATTGAATTTCCTGTCACAAAAAGCTAGTGGCCATCAGCAAACAGATACAAGTTTGAAATGCTAAGCGAACTATTTATTAACAAACTTAAGCCCTTTGACTCTTCCAGTGAAGTCGAAGCGGTATCAGCCATGCAGAAGTGCATCTGCGATGTCCGAGCATGGATGAGTGAGGATCAGCTAATGCTCAATGATGACAAGACTGAGTTCCTGATTATAGGTACTCGTCAGCAGCTCTCAAAAGTTTCAATCCAAAGCATCAAGATCGGGCAGACTGAAGTCTCCCCTGTAGCCTCTGCGCACAATTTAGGCACATGGTTCGATACGCATCTAGATATGGGAACTCACATTACACCTTTTGCTGATCATTTAGGCGAAAAAGATATTCATTTTCGCGAAGTGTAGAATCAATAAGGCGAATATACATTCTATAACACCAAGAAGCACTTCATTAACGCCACGGAACATTCAAGAGCGCAATTTGCATGTTTATAAAGGTTCAATAGTGTCAACGAACAAACAAGAGCATCTTTCGACAATCAAGGACGCCAAGTGGACATTTAGCTACATTTAAACGCGCGCAATTGACAATCAATAACACCAAAAGAAAATCAACAACATCTCCCGACAATCATAAGTGGAAAAGAGACATTCAATAAGACAATTAGCATAGAGAGGCACAATCAATGGCGTCAAGAGACAATCATTTATTTATTTATACAATATACGTCATATTAGGAAATATTTATCCAGAGAATCTACTGAGAAATTAGTTCATGCTTTTATTAGTAGTAGATTGAATTATTGTAATAGCCTTCTGTATGGAATCCCGGAATATCAGACTATGAAATTGCAACTTGTTATGAATGCGAGTGCAAGACTTATATATCGTGCACACAAGTTCTGTCATATAACACCTCTACTCGCAGAATTACATTGGTTACCAGTGCGCTCCAGGATACATTATTAAAATTTTGCATGGCCTATCACCTAAGTACCTTTCAGATTTAATTAGTATTCAACAGCCTTCGTCCTACCATTTGAGGCGCAACGACAATGGTCGTTTGTTGGAAAGACCAAGTGTGAAAACCAAGAAAACATTGGGCGACAGAGCTTTCCAGGTAGCTGCTCCTTTCCTGTGGAATAAGCTGCCAAGGTCCGCGCGCGAAGCAACGAACTTAGAATCTGTTAAGACTTTAATTAAGACATTTTTATTTAAGGAATCATTTCAGTTATCTTAGTATATCTATATCTTTATTTGTAATTATCTTTTACTCATTTAATGTAAATATTTTTTATGATTTTTATAGAAAGATTTGTAAAATTTTAGTCATTAATTACTTTGTGATGCACTTTTGAATATTTTATAGAAAAGGCGCAATACAAATAATAAATGTTATTGTTATTGTTATTGTTAAGTCATTTTGGAAAATGTTCCACATGAGTGGTCTAAATGATGATCCTTGTGGGCAGCCTCTAACAGTATCAGCACAGAATATAACTTCACCCTATTTTGTCGATTAGCGAAGTATGACCTTATAAGGCAAAGCGCTTCCTCTAAGAAGCCATTAGCCTTGAATTATTTATCATGAGTGCTGGAAGAAGAGATTCGAAGGGTTTTGTCATGTCAGTCGATAGTATTCCTACATACTCTTTGGAGTCAGCAGCCATTTTCCATATTTTGGTCGATCCTCCCTTCCATAAGCTTTTTTTCCGTGCTTTAGGCCATTTACCTGATTATATACTCTCATAAGCTTTGTATAGCTTTGTGATTGAGTCTTCAATACCGTTTGATCCCAGTCTCAACATTTTCGGAGTGATATGATTGTGACAAGATGCTTTTTTGATATTTAGTTTCTCTATATAGGGCTGACTTACCCAGACTGCAACCGATCCGTTGGAAGGAGAACTTCGAACCATTTACCACAGCTTTCTTTTAAGATTGGAGGGGTTAGCTAGGTCCTCCTCTGTTAAGGTGCCAACCCCAGTCCCACCCATTTCATTTTCCGTTGTAGAGAGGTGGTCAGCCAAGAAGTTGGCTACTTTTTGTTGATCTTTCACTATTTGGAACCTGCGTCCTAGTTTGGGAGACATTAAGGGTGCCAAAATCTCGACCCCTTTGGGTGGCGCAAACTCGCACAGGCATTTTATTGGAATACCCCACACGCTAACTTTTGTAGCGCTGAACGAGGTAATAACCAAATCTTCTTATGCAAACGCGTTCCAGCTAGAATCTAAACCCTTGAGTTAGTGGAACAGTTACAATAATATGATACGAGAGGAATTGGACGTTTCGGGTTATGACAAAAGGATTGAAAGGACATTTCTTTCGTTTGGCAAGTTTTAAAAAACCAGGAACTGAATTGACTTACCGACAGTTGCCAGTTTTAGTCAACATAACAATTACAGGATACATCGCTATACAAAAGAAGATGGGAGCCAGGCCTTAAAAACGCCCGCCTAAAGATGTTCTTTGACTACGTTGCAATATATAAATAAAGTACAATGCATAAGCATTACTAGGATCAGTTGGATTTTACTCATTTCCACACTAAACAGAAGCAGGTCAAATAAAATGCACTTCACATAACTTTGGCACGAGTTATAAAAACTGTATGTAAAGAAAATCTTCCCTGCCGTGCTTCAGCCAGTTTATGATTGGCCCCGGCCTTCATAAAACGTTCAGTCTTCTCATATGTCTTCCATTAAATCATTACAGATCATCAGTGATTCTCAACCGCTTAAGACCGCAAACTAAACTCTTCTAAAACTAGCCTAAAATATCATATAATTTTACATTTTGGGCATATTATATACTGAAAATCCAATCTACAAGCTCTTTGGTAGAGTTAAGACGAAGATTATTTGTAGGATCTTTGTCACTATGTTCATAAGAGAATGTTATCTTGGCTTTTTTGGCCAGACTGAGCACCTGGCTTGGCTTACACATTGATTTCAACATCACTTTGATCAACATTTAGTTGGTTCTGAATCTTATTGGCGTCATTTTCAACTCCAGCCTCCGGTGTCTCCCATTTTGTAGAATGCTGCTCGTGGTATTTATCGCGAGCGATCTCGTACAATCTCTTCGCCTCACCAGTCCCAGTTTGTTCCACGAGCTGAGAAAAAATACTGCGAGAATTTCCAAGTAATATATAAGGTGCGTCAAACTCTTTAAGACGACCGGCATCTAATACCTGGTAAGAAGGAAAGAAATTCCGAATTTACTTCCTCGCTTCCAAAAGATAGATACAAATCCACTGTTTACTGACACACCTAATTTTTCGGTATCATCTTTTCAGCAAACTATTTGCTGAACTTAATAAAAAGGAGACGTTTGACCTAACCTCTATAACAAGGTCACAAGAACGAAAAGCAAAGCTACTATCATAAAATGAGGTGAAACCTGACCATGACTCTGTCTGAATCCATGATGGTGTGAAGACGGTGAGCTATCGTCAGCACAGTACAGTTCTTGAACTTTTCACGAATGGTGGCCTGGATTAAAGTGTCTGTCCTATTAACGAAGAACAAAAGTATTGTCATGAAAGATATTGTTCATCGTGGATAATCACTGATTAATCGTCTGTCTCACAATTGCCACCTAGATGTTGATCGCGACGTTTCGACCGCGTACTGCAGGTCTTCATCAGACGATAGTGTCGAACAGAAGAACTCATTTAAATCCTTTCTTTTCATCTTTTCATCTTCTTCCCAGTAGGTCGCTGACAACTATCACTTTTAAACGGTAAAACAATTTAACTGGCACCAAGTAGTAACGTGAATTTTCCAAAAGTTGGACTAATGATTTTAATTTCTAAAGGGAATCTAAGGATACAAACGCAAAAGTAAACGCAGAGTAAAATGAGTCTTTGAGCTTCTGGAGTACAAGTTAACAATAGTGTAAGACAAAGAGACATTTTAAAAAAAGAACTGAATTACAGCCCTAACCTTTGGTCAACGTTAGCAGTGGCCTCATCAATCACCAAAATACGACTGTGTCGTAAGATTGCGCGTGCTAGGCAAACAAGCTGGCGCTGTCCAACACTGAAATTTGATCCGGATTCAGCAAGCTCCTCATCTAGCTTTTTAGGCAACTCCTCGACAGCCTGTTTCAGTTGCACCTGCAAACAACAAATTAATCTTATTAAAATGTTTTCTTAGCCAAAAGGGCAAAGTTTTTCTATTACCTCTTCAAGTACATTCCACAGCTCAGCATCGTTGCGTGATCCAAAAGGATCCAGATTTCTTCTCATAGGACCACTAAACAATACAGGATCCTAGAGTGACACAACGTATGTTAGAAATATAGGTATTCATTGGTGACCTCATTGGTAAATAGACATTTTCTCCAAGCAATGGAGGAATAACAGTGTCCCTTGACAAGCGTGAAATGACACAGAAAGAATCCCGATCAAAGCGAGTTATCAAACTTCTGGGAAAATGAAATGCTATTACATTTACGAATGTTTCGAAATCATCGATCTAAATCGACCTGTGTGACCGTTCTGGGTGATACTTGTGTCCTCACCAAAACCATGGATACCAGTCATACCATCATTAATGATTTTTAACCACTAAACATCAAGCTTGGAGATTGCATTTTATATGACACAGTCTACATTCTAACTGATATTAGATAAGTCCAAAATGGCTAAAAAGAGTTTGCTGTAAATTTAGAGGTTAACAAAACGAAATGAGATGTTAGATCGGGACTAAACTCTTGTTCATTATATCCTTTTACGGTAACTGCACGATGGCCCAGTTACAAACATACCGAGCGCCGTGTATAGTAGATACTCTTTGTTATTGTGATCAATACTCTCGTTTGAGTCGAAAAGTAAGGTGTCTTCGACTGCGTTTGTACAAAGTCTTAAAGTTTAAACCTGCTGTAAGATCAGTACTTATTAGCTTTGTACTAAACTACACAAAAGAAGCAAGTGGCTTTCAGGTTAACTTTTTGAAGGCCACTACATGACATTAAGTTTACGTAAAAAGCCGCCTGTTGTAAAATAGTTCTGATTACTTTTCTGGATTTAGGTTATCATGCAAACGTCTTGTGCTTTCTAAGAAAGACCCCTTTACTTTATCAAAGTATCATAACGTTTTTCGTACTTGTGGAATGATGGATAATTTGCTTCTCAAATCTTTCAGTCCCAGGTCTTTGATGTCAACACCATCAATTTCGATTCTCCCTCGAGGTTCTGCTAAACGGAACAATGTGGAAAGAAGGGATGACTTTCCAGCACCAGTGCGACCAACCACACCAATCTAAAACGCCACGAAATTATGTCACCTAACAATATATTGTGATCTGGTGACGCTAATAATAATGATAAGAATATCAATAATAATAATTATAGTTATTACCTACGAGGCTGCATGCCTGCCAGAAAACGCACACGGATACGACGGGTGAGGTGATGTGCAGGCTATGTAATAAGGCCCCGAAAGTGTCGCCCATATCCTGGCTGGTTGTACTGCCCTTGCACAGAACAAGTACGTTACCCGACATAACGTAGCCTTGAAGATACTTTTCTTCGAGGTTCTGCAAGACCTAGGCCTTGTAAACTCAGTGCTACCTTGGTACTCGCCACTGAAACCGAAGCCAGTGTTCGAGGCGAACAATGCGCAAGCATTCTGGGATGTCCCTCAGCGCACCAAGAAGTTAGATCCAACAGAGTAGATGCTCGCATTATCAACCACGAGTCATCTCGCTGGAGATGAGCTGCCCATGGGTTACAAACTGGGAGAAAAAGGAGGAGGAGAAAACCACGAAATACGGACCGCTCCGTTGGGAATTGAAGCAGAAGGACCAAGGATATGAAGTGAAACAATATAATATCATAATGGACGTACTAAGGGGGTGGTACCAAGACTTAGAAGTCAAGCTGAAGAAGTTGGTCGGAAGTAAGAGTAAGGGAGTTCTTCATAACATGTAGAAGGCTGTACTTTCGGGAACACTAAACATCGCTCGGACGTTTAAAGTTGCAACATAAACAATGAATATCGCATTCAAATTTATTACCTCTCCTCCTTAAACATCTTTTGGACTTTTAAAGTTATGAAGTAATCGTCGATGAATTTTTATAGCCGAATAAGTGATATGCTTGAGAGATTTTTTTTTTTATTCAAAAAAAGGAGTATTATTGATGGTGCTAATTTTTGTATATATTTTTATGCTAAGTTTTCACTATAGTCAACGGGCTACGCTCAAACGCCCCGTCATGCTATTTTAACTGGATATAGCATACAAAAGTTCAAACTGCGGCATAATGATAATGTCTGTTGATGTCTGTTAAGTGTTAGCTATTAAGTCAAGGTAGGATGACTTAGGCGAAGTAACTTCGCTCATATCAATGGCTAAAGCAAGAATACAGCTGCTCTGCGCGCTTACAATAAAGCCCCGCTCTTATCGTTCTTTAGATAATCTTTTAATAGCTTTCATTGTTGATTATTTTAAGAAGACTGCATCATTGCCTCCGCTTTATAAACAAGCCAAGAAACCAAAAGGCATTGTGCGATTTGCGTGCATTTTCAAGATCTGAAAAAGAAAAACGTTTTCATAAAACTTTTGCTGCTAAAAACTTAATCCACGGTCGAGATTATTATACCGATTAGAGGGCTGAAATTGAATAACGACGAAGTAAAATACAGGTGTCAGTCAGTCAGAGCTTTGAAGGGCACATGAGGATACGATTACATTTCCATGTTGTTTCATCTGTATCTCGATTGCACGTGCGTCCACATGAAAAAATATTGTATGCAACTCTCTAACCGATCGTACATATCGATTTCCAGCGAGAAAACCCCGTCTTCGCTGATTGCAAAAATTATTTACAGCAATTTTAATTGCTGTAAATAATTTTTAGTACCACAGGGTAAATATAGTTTGGCTACACACCTTTTCCGTTGCCTTGATAGTGCAGGTGATATGATGAAGAACATCAGGTAATCCTTTGTGATAAGTGAATGACATGCTGTCAAACTCAATCTGTCCACGGCTCGGCCAATCAACAGGAGGTTTGGTGTTAGTTTCTGCTGGAGCCTCAGATTCTAAGTGACAGTATTCCACGATACGTTCTACGGATGTCATCTACATACACATCGATAATATAAAAATATAGATTATAAATAAAGATAAATAATGTGTTTAGAAGCCTTTGTTCATTTAAATTTGCAGTAAAGAAATTTTTTGTTTGTAGGGTGCATAACTTAATTTTAGATTGGCAAAAGAACAACTTTGCACGTGCATCACACTTCTTTGTACATTTCTTAGCCGTTGTTGCACGACTACTACATGAAACTTCCTAATTCCACTCGCCCGCTTAATCGATTACGTGAGCACAACACAAAAATTTTGTTTTTCTTTTTCTTAACTTAGATACGGCCCTTTCGGATTCAACCCAGAAAATTTCACCAACATTTGACAAATTAAATGAACTTAAATAAGATTGATGAAGTTTGAAACAGTGCGAATCCACTTTTTAAGTGACGCTTTGATTTGTTGTCATCCAGAAATTTTGCTACCATGGCAACGTGACGTTACGACTTCTCCTCTCTATTGAACCTCATCAAACCAAAGCTAAAAACTTACAAGCCCTACAAGCCGTAATATATTAGAATAGTAGTCTTAACAAAGCTTGATCATGGATCAGTTTTTATGATGCCTTGACGCCCCAGTGAGGAACAGCCTCTGACATTACGTCAACCTCTCTCAGCGCAGATAAACCCGGTTGCCATCATCACTACGCTGAGGCGTAAGGAACTCAACTCACCAAATTTTCTAACTCAGCACTCTCCTCAATAAATGGCTGGAATACACTAGTTAGCATAACACAATATGACAAAGTGAGTCCAACTACACCAGCGCTCAGATCAACAGCTGAAGAAGGAAACAAACCAAACAAAAGTCATGTAAACTGCAAAGGACCGCACACTTACATGCTGCACAACGTGGGATTTATAGAAGACCTAATCAGCAAAAATATACAAAGTAGACACATTGAATTCTGCAAAGCTGATCGTACTACGTAGAAATTAACTTTGCAAGACATCATTACAACACCGAAAGAATCCAAAACAGAGCGGGGTTTGAGCCATAGACAGTTGTTTCGCCATTCTTGTGCCTCATCAGTACGGCGCAACAAACAGAGAAGCTCTGTTGAAAATTACCCGCTCACCCGGTTTTAGAGCCCTGTGCTGAGTTGTTCAAAGCATGGTTAGCTTTAACCAGTGGTTAAGTAGTATCAAAACCGATAAGTTGTCAAGGAATTTAACGCTGGTTAACGCTAACCATGCTTCGAGCAACTGGGCCCTGACATTTAACTTCACCACTCACAGGATCACAGCTGTCTACGGCTTCGACCCCGCTCTGTTTTAGGTTCTTTCGGTGTCGTGTTGATGTCTTGGAAAGTTAATTTCCACGTAGTACGAGCAGCTTTACAGAATTCAGTGTGTCAAGAAAAGTCTAACGAATTCCGACGAAATGGGTTTTTTTTCATTTTATCGATGCCGTTGACACCGCAACTACCCCCTCCACCCCCCATCCACCCCACCCCGCCCCGAATATCCAAACATCTTCCTCTCTACAACAGACCAGTTTACAGTACCCTAGCCTTCGAGTGATTTCGGACCTTACCATCCGACAACGGCAACGTCTATGAAAACGTCGCTGAAAAATAGACCTCGCATTCGTTCAAACTATTTGGCGATTATCCCCAGTCACCCTTTTACATGAAAGAAGGCAATTTAGGTTGGACCTGAAGATAGGGGACCGCGCCCGAGTTCAGACAAATATGCAACCTCGTCCCCAGGGTGGAGGGAAAAGCCCTGGGGACCAGGTTGACAGATATGGTAAAATTTTTCGCCTTGCCGTTCTAACCTGAGATCAGGCTCTATTTTCGTTTCGGTTTGAAAATTATGTTCCGGCGGGCAAGACGAAACGAAAAGAGAGCCTGATACAAACTTTTAACGGAATGTCTGCCGTTCACTTTTTTGATTGATTAACATTTGCCGAATCAGCCAATCAGAATTACTTCCGTTGCTTGTTTTTCTAGTATGCAAATTTTTCACGCGTGGGAAAAATGCAGACTGGCTGACTTAGAAAAAAGCTTTTATCTTTTAATTTTTTCAGCTAAAAATAAAACAGTCAGCACAATCACATTTAACTTCTTGCGAGATTAAGGGAGATCTCGAAGGTTACTTCTGTTGGCGTAGAAGGTACAAAGTTTTCGAAAAGACGGCGACACGATGTTCTACTAGTTCTATTATTTTGGCTAGGCGCTCTGGAATTTAAAATACTGAAATCTCTATTTTTCCGTTGTCTTGATATTTTCCTCGGCAATTTCCCCCCATTTTCAGTACATAAATCTTTAAAAACAAAAGCAAACAGCCAACGAGCGAGGACACCAGTTTTCTTGGTTTATTTTTAACAAAAAGCGTAGTCAAACAACCAGTCTGTGAACACTGAAAATTCCTTGAACAGCGATGCAATATTTTTCGTCTAACACTTCACAGTTGGCGATTGAGGTTTCTTTCGCATTGAGCCTTCGCTTCCATACCCCGTTCAGAGAAGTCATTCCCGGCTAAACTTTCAAATGAAACCAGTTTTAAGATGGACAGTATTTTGATTTGCACCCGTTTGGTGGTAAATCAAAATGCACCTTGTTAGCGGTCATCAACTTGCAGAGGGATTCAACTCCGCGATACACTCACTTTCCGTAAATAAAGCAAATCATGAGAAGATATGAACAACCACATGAATTTCTGAATTTCCATGGCACATATTAAGGCATATTTTCCTACCATAAGACCATAAAACAATAAAAAAGACAGCAAAATCGATCCTTCTCTCCACCGACGACGGATCATTCACGAAAACAACCACGCGAGGAATAAGCGCTTTCAACTTCCGGCGTTTCCGACAGCCAATCAGATCTTGTGGCATTGTTCTCACAGCCAATCAGCGTTACGGCCAAAATTTGGCCGTAATGAGCACAAACTTGTGATAGTTTGTATCAGGCCCAATTTCAGCGGTAGCCGTTAGAGAGAATGTATGAGAACCGCTCAAATTGGGCCTGATCTCAGGTTATGCCGTTCCCGCTCTCAAGTTCACTTAAAACTTGGTCATTTCACGTCGTAGTTGTGCGGGGACGGCAAAGAAATCTACAAAAAAGAGTGATGCACGTCTTAAAACAGCAGAGGTGCATCATATGCACCTAACTAAAATTTTCAACAGACAGCTAAGTTGATATTTTTAAAAACTTAACCTTCTTTGAACAAAAATTTTTAACAAAATAGCCTTAAGTGTTCGGGGTAACGTTCCCTAAAAACATGGTAGCTACCCCGCCCCCACCTCACCTCAAGTAAGAATAAAAACTCGATTACGACCTTCAAAAAAAAGATTTTCCATACAAATGTAGGAGTATGTTGCTTCTTACTTCCTTTCATAGCTGTTGACACAAAGGCGACAAAAGCGAGAAACAGCACAGTAAGCATTTCAAGTCGGACATTAAGCCAGGTCTGTGCGGCCATGTAAGTGTACCACGCCCTTGAATGGGCATCCTGATAACTGTTTACTTGCTCTGTAAATGTTTCCTCCGCTCCATAAGCACGTATAGTGTCAAGGCCAAGTAGGGTAGTTGAAAAATGGCCAAAAAGCGGACTGCGACCTGAAAGCAGGAGATACAATTAATTAGAAACAATAAATGACATTCTTTACCTATTAACATAAAAAAAAATACCACACAGAAATAACATCCTGAAAGAGGAGATAAATAGCTAGAGACTGTCATACTCACAACCAACAAGCAAAAAACCTACCGCTTTTTTTCTTTTTCTAAGCCACAGGGCTATGAGGTCAATATCACACTAAGACAATGTTTATTACTGTGAAGTATAAAAAGGGCCAGACGTAACGTTAGCCCAGCACGGTAAATGCAATTGCATTTACCTCTTGTCAACAAGTCAAAAGATTTCTTCAGTCCAACGCAAGCTGCCATTATAACCTTTCAGAGTCCTTATGCACATCAGTTCTATTACAGTACAAATAAGAACCAAAGACGACATCTACTTACTTATTCCTTCAATACGCTTAACTTCTCGAGATGACTTCATGTAATAATTCCGCAAAAAAAACAAAAGCTATGATCACTGGTACCACCATTACGAATGTCACGGGGTTGTTGACTGCGACCAATCCTAAAATACCCAGGCAAACAAATCCAGTCTGCAACAAAACAAGCAATCACTTGTACATAGTTGTCTCTATGTCGTAAATATTAGTTTTGCTCATTAGACATCGTAACTTGATAAGAAATGGTATGTAACTGTGGTGATAAAGGTAAGGTTGTTTCTATTTTGCTACCGATTAAACAAAGGGTTTGGAGAGTAGTATAGGGCGCACCGGTTACTCCGGTTTTTTGAGCAGGAATCTCATTAGCGTGAGCAGGAATACATTAACGCCGATGAAATCATAGGCTATTGTCTTGATCTCATGAATAAAATGCGCAGGAATCTCATAAAGATAAGGTCATGTGCTATTTTTAGTTGGTTTAGGTTTTCTGGTTATTTTAAGGTCGATAAACGTCTTCGTTTTCCATTGGTTAGTTAGAAAATAAACGTTTTCACTGGTTAATTCATAGTTTCTGAGGAGTAAAGTCAAACTTGTCTGTGACCTAAAATCACTGAGACGTAACGTAATTATGCAAGTCCTATTTCCTGCTGCTGTGATTGTCCTGGTTCCGGTTCACTGACTTTTGGCGGGCAAATCGTGCATATTAATGAGGGCAAAGACAAACTAGCTCTTTTTAGCACGAAATACAATGTTTTACTTACCCCACACCCCTCTTATTCTTCCGCAATTGATTTATTTTCCCTTTTTATTTTACTCTTTATTTCTAATTTTCATCCACGACCACATCTACCGTACATCGACCCCACATAGACCCTACATGGACCCCACACTGACCCTACCCCCACCTTTTTTTTTTCCACCACCACATTTCTATTGTTTTCCACCACCACCACCACATTTCTAATGTTTTCCCTCCTCCACCACCACCACCACCACATTTCTATTGTTTTCCCTGCTCCACCACCACCACCACCACATTTCTATTGTTTTCCCTCCACCACCACCACATTTCTATTGTTTTCTCTCCACCACCACCACCACCACCGCCACCACATTTCTATTGTTTTCCCTCCACCACCACCACCACCACCACCACATTTTTATTGTTTCACTCAAAAGGCCAAAGAGGCCAAAATCAGGCCTAAAAGGCCAAACTCAATGAGGGAAACAATAAAAATGTGGTGGTGGTGGTGGTGGTGGAGGGAAAACAATAGAAATGTGGTGGCGGTGGTGGTGGTGGTGGAGAGAAAACAATAGAAATGTGGTGGTGGTGGTGGTGGTGGAGGGACAACAATAGAAATGTGGTGGTGGTGGAGGGGAAACAATAGAAATGTGGTGGTGGTGGTGGAGGGAAAACAATAGAAATGTGGTGGTGGTGGTGGTGGTGGTGGTGGAGGGAAAACAATAGAAATGTGGTGGTGGTGGTGGTGGTGGTGGAGGGAAAACAATAGAAATGTGGTGGTGGTGGTAGTGGTGGTGGAGGGAAAACAATAGAAATGTGGTGGTGGTGGTGGTGGTGGTGGTGGAGGGAAAACAATAGAAATGTGGTGGTGGTGGTGGTGGTGGTGGAGGGAAAACAATAGAAATGTGGTGGTGGTGGTGGAGGGAAAACAATAGAAATGTGGTGGTGGTGGTGGAGGAGGGAAAACAATAGAAATGTGGTGGTGGAGGGAAACAATAGAAATGTGGTGGCGGCGGTGGTGGAGGAGGGAAAACAATAGAAATGTGGTGGCGGTGGTGGTGGAGGGAAAACAATAGAAATGTGGTGGTGGCGGTGGTGGTGGAGGAGGGAAAACAATAGAAATGTGGTGGTGGAAAAAAAAAGGTGGGGGTAGGGTCAGTGTGGGGTCCATGTAGGGTCTATGTGGGGTCGATGTACGGTAGATGTGGTCGTGGATGAAAATTAAAAATAAAGAGTAAAATCAAAAAGGGAAAATAAATCAATTGCGGAAGAATAAGAGGGGTGTGGGGTAAGTAAAACATTGTATTTCGTGCTAAAAAGAGCTAGTTTGTCTTTGCCCTCATTAATATGCACGATTTGCCCGCCTAAAGTCAGCGAACCGGAACCAGGACAATCACAGCAGCAGGAAATAGGACTTGCATAATTACGTTACGTCTCAGTGATTTTAGGTCACAGACTTTACTCCTCAGAAACTATGAATTAACCAGTGAAAACGTTTATTTTCTAACTAACCAATGGGAAACGAAGACGTTTATCGACCTTAAAATAACCAGAAAACCTAAACCAACTAAAAATAGCACATGACCCTATCTTTATGAGATTCCTGCGCATTTTATTCATGAGATCAAGACAATAGCCTATGACGTCATCGGCATTAATGTATTCCTGCTCACGCTAATGAGATTCCTGCTCAAAAAACCGGAGTAACCGGTGCGCCCTATACTACTTTGGAGCCTACTCACGACCTCAAGATGAGACATCCAATCGTCCTAACTCTGACCCACCAGCCCAGTTCGAGAAAAGTAAAGAAGAGTTCAAATCAAATGCCAGCAGGCTCACTTGTGCGAGTTGGGAGAAAATTTTGGCACTTGAGCCTGCTCGCAGCTAGGCTACTAAAAGGATGGTCTAGTTTGGCTCAGATCCTAGTCTGAGTACACCATATCAACATCTCCTTCGCTTTCGATGACTAACGACGGCATTGAAATCTTATCAAGACTATTTTAAAGCGGGTTAATTATTTCTAGATAACCAACTAAAACATCAGTGTTGCTCAATATCCACAACCTCTTTTGAACATCTCGGATGTTTGAAGTGAGCTGAGATACCTGTAAAACATCACAAAGTATCATGGGCATCATATCATCTATCATGCCGATGTCCTTGGAAAATCTGTTCAGAATTCGTCCTAAAACGAAAAAATAAAAAAATAAAAAAACAAACAGAAATAAAAGACAAGCGGATGTAATACAGCTGAAAAAATGCTCCACAGCCGAGGTTGCGTTAAATTTGAAGTCAACAGGGTGCAGGTCAAACAAGATAAGCTCTTTAACAGCGCTAGAGATAAAATGATGAAATGATCCTAATTAAGATTATATTGATAGTAATGATTTATAAAAATCAAGTTTGAAGTTGCAAAAAACCAGCTTGAAATTTGTTCACTGAATTATACGCATTTCACGTTATTTATGCTATTTAAGCAATTTGAATTCATTTCTTTCACAGGGTCACGCAAGCCAACAATTACGCAAGGTTAGGGCCTTCATAGGTGTAGCGTCCAAAATTTTCGCATTTTAGGTACGGATTAAAGCGGATTACAGGGGCAAGGACACTGGTTCCATTGCACAACCTTGATCAACGATACCTTGGTTCAACCCTTAGTAATTGCATATCCCGACACACATTACAATAGGTCAGGGTCAGGTGGTTAGAGTAAAGTGGACGTCACGGAGTTCTGTACTTGTTTAAAGCTTCTTTTGGCAACTGCATTCTTTACTGCGAGGATCAATTTTTCGTTTCATTTTATATCTTGTAGTAATTCTTAATATTTATCTCGTATACACCATTCACAGAAAAAAGCAGAAGTCGTCAAACTCACCTATAGAATTGTTATCGAAAAAATACATGGAAGCCGTCATGAGACTACTAAGCATGTTACTATGAAGGGTTTTTGAAGCAACTATAGTCATCGCATAGAACAGCTCAATGCAGAATAGGCACAGGAATAACAGCCCGAGTACCATGCTGCCATAAATCCCAAGAAACACGCCTCTGTTGGGTTCAGAAACAACACTTGAAGTGGAGTTCCCAGTTGTTGCTATGTAGTATGATTCCTCCGCATTGGACCTAAAAATAAACATGTTATAAATGAGACTCTGTTATCTTCAAACCTATCGATATCAGTACAGCCATGTAGACTATACTGTGCAACAGTAGCACAAGTAGCACTTTACAAAATGGATTCCCACCTTCAGGAACTTGGTCCCTTTAATAACATAAATATCTTACCAGTAGGATAGCCACCAATCCGCAATCATCGCTACTATCTAATATGAAAGAAAACAATGCAATTAGGGTATTTATTAATTTAAGAAGATATTTTTAAGACAAAATAAGTAATAGGCAACACACGTGTGAAGAGTTGTTCCCTTTCACTCCTTGCCAAATTCGTCATAACAAGTTTAGAGAAGAAACCAAGCTATATATGATCCCTTAGGGACATCCTCGGAAACCCAGTTAGTCGAACGAAACAAGCTCGGGCCAACCCACTGTATGTATTGAAAACGCCCCCGTACGCGCTGTCAAACCAGTTCCAGAAGTACTTTAAAATGTTCTGGCCTATAAGAAACAGAGAATTCAAATGCTCTGGAACTGGTTCGGTATGTCGGAAGAGGTGCACAGGGCACTTTTTTCGTGTAATCTTTGCAATGATTTTCCCCGTGAATATCCTTCCCTGAGTAGCCTCCCCTGGGTCTCCGAGGATCCACCTAGGTTATATTAAGCTTTTCAAAAACAATAAGCATAGACTGGAACTGGCATGGAGGATAGCTTTTTGTACCTACCTGACAAAATGCAAATAAGAAGATGATAATAAGAGCCGTTCCAAGATTAGGAAAAGAGCGGAAATACGCCAGGTAGGTTTTAGCGCTGACAGATCCTTCTTGTTTCTGCTCTGCTGGCAGAAGATTGTCTTCCTATGTAGGCAATAACATACAATGATTCTTTATTCAAGCTTTTTTCAGGACAGGATAAGGAAAGTAGTAGTACTAAGATTTAGATCGAACGCGAGCTAGAGGTGGAGCGTTTGAATATCTTGGTGTACTAATGGACCCAGCGTTATCTTGGGAAATGCGTATCAGCTCTATCAGGAAATATATATCGTAATCTCACTGAACCTCGCTTAAAAGGTCCTACCAAAATGTTCACGATGGTGTAGCCTTTGTTTGAATACTGTGCGGTCGCCTGGAATAGCTGCGGGCTGGATGATAAAAAATCTGACTTGCACTGTTCTGTTCGGCCTGACAAACTACTTACAGTGGCCCAATCTGCATGCTTGACAAAACTACATAAAACGCCAAATGACCCCTTCTTATCGCTAACAGAATACAAGCATGCACAACAAGGCCATGACGATAACTCAAGGCATTGTGACAAGTTATCACGCCAAACAAAACAACCAAGTATAGGGCGCCTTGAAAATTAATAGTTTACTTACTTTTTATTTGCCGCGACACATAAAAACAGCAATTGACCTTACTGAGAATGCACAAGTCCTTAGTGGAACGCCATTTCAGCGCCATGCCCGTATCTATAAATGTGTCGCTATGTAGCATTATCTCCCTCAGTTCGCAGCTAACTGTTGTATTTAGATTTTGTTTTAACTTGCTATGTATTTAAACGTGATGTTCCTCTATAACTATAAAAACAAATAAATAAATAAATAAACAAATAGAATTTCAAGATATTCATTAAATTAAATTTAACATCAAAACCAGTTATACTCATTATTCGTCATAAGGAGACGTTTGATTACAAACTTCATCTTCGTTGTTGTTTTCGTTTGTTTGTTTCTTGTGCTCTTTATTTTTTTCTTCCAGAGGGGCGCGTATCAAAGAAGTGCTTGATAAGCACAAAAACGTAAAAGGTAATAATGTAAACTTACATAGACAGACATTGTTGTGGTGGCAGATATGATGGAATAAGTGCTGTCGGCTACTTTACTCAGACGGTGGCATTGATAACTATCTTGTCTACTCAGTTGCCTAGCAACCTTCAGTCTCTCAGCATCCTTTGCCTCCTGTTGACGTGCTGCTTCTGTTTCCGGATCTACTAAACAGGCCATTATGTTGGTGCTTCCTTTGCAGACTGATAACTCCTTGTAACTCCCTTTGCTTATGACCTTTCCCTTAAAAATGATACCCAGAAATAGTGTTAAGAAAGAATAAGTTATTAATAGTGCTGATATTTCTCTCAGCTAATGCAGGGGTATTTCGTCTGGAAAACACTTTATTTGTTTAATAGTAAGTTCACCAGTGAATGCACTCATGTGCATGGATAACCCTAACCTTAACCCTAACAAGGACGTTAATTCCCCGTCCGTCAGTCTCCTCTTAAATTCAATCCAGCTAACGACAAAAGAAGGCGCCTGCACATAACGATGAAGAACGCAGCATTTACGCCTTAAAACTGCAAAGAAAGTCAAGGAACGCATTCTTCAGTGGCTCTCACAAAACGCTGGAAAACTGATAATGCAGTTTTTTGGGCTGAAGGTCTAACCCCTCCAATCACACCAAAAAAGCTAGTGGTAGCGTGAAAACAATGTCAAGGCTACTGCAAGTATAAACTACATGCAGTTCAGTAAACAAAAAAGTAAGAAAATTAGTGTGCTGTAAGAATTTGCTTCAAATCTTCCTCTTTCCGTTAGCACAGTGACTGATATGATTTGATAGTGTGTTACAACAATCTTTAAAACATCTCGTAAAGATGCTAGTAGTATAGGACGCACCGGTCAAGCCTCATTTTTGAAGTAGAGTCTAATTAGTTTGAAGCGGAATACTTTAACGCCAATGACAAAGTAGCCTTCATTCTTTAACTCATGAATAAAATGCAGACGAATCTCATTAAAATAAGGTAATGTGCTATTTTAACGTGATTTAACTGGTTTGAAAGATTTTCTTGTCATATTTAGGTCGATGAATATCTTTGTGCACTTGAAATTCATTGATTACTGACCTTACATTACCGTCAGCCACAGTCGCGCATCTTCAAAACTGCGAATTAAGTTGACTATGTAATACTACAGCTCATCTGTTTCAGCAGTAAAGAAGTCTGCTTACCTGATCAAGTACAAGTATTTCATCTGCTTTACCAATATGCTGCAACTGATGGGTAACTAAGATGCGTGGTTTGCTTGCCAAATACCCACAGATGCACCTTTTAAAATAACACAATTTTTTTTTCTTGCAGGTAAAACATAACTTTGGCTTAAAGAGATTGATCTCTTCACAATGTTTAACAGGTCTCAAAAATGCAAAGTTCTCTCTTAAGCGCCATCTAAATTACTGAAATAATTATCAGTTAAGAGCAAACGTTACTGTACCTAATGCCTTTCATAACCTTAAAAGCAACTGTATTACTGACTAGATTTAAAAGTATTTGCTATATTTTTGAAATATTCAGGCAGAACGTTCTTACTTCTCAAACAGGTGCCGTCCAACATTTGCATCTACAGCACTCAAAGGATCGTCCATCAAATAAATGTCAGCATCAGAATACACCGCCCTGAAACAAACATGCCAGCCAACATAACATTTCCAGTCTTCTACTAGAGAGAACATGGATTTACATGAGGGTCTGAATGGGGGGGGGGGGGGGGGGGGGGTCCTCTTGTCGGGTGTCGGTTAAAATACAGTTGTTATTTCAGTAGTCGGCTAAAATTTTCTATATTTGTCGGTAAATCTCAGTTAATAAGTAGAAATGCATGTTAATTATTGATATTTGTTATGTATTTCACTCACTTCAGGACTTTGAATTCTATAAAACGTGTAAAAATTGTAAAAATGCATCATTTGATTGACCTTAAACTTCATATTATACAGTAACGATAAAATCACCAAAGCTTTCCATTGCAAATGCGAACTTAGTTTCTCTGTTGGTACAGGCACTATAAAAAGTAATGAACAGAGGCTTTTTAGCGTTTACAAAGTCGTTCGAGTGGTTTGACAGACAAGCCACGCGAATGACTTCGTAAACGTTAAAAGCCATGCAAGAGAGAAACGTCTACTCGTGGGGCAGGTAGCTCTTTGCAATGATTTTCCTTTCTTGTAGGAAGTAATAGGTGTTTCTTAAAAAAAAAAAGTAGTGTTTTGTTTCAGCAGCGAAGATTTCCAGTTTCTGTGAGTTTTATTTATTTCTGATAGCAATTTTTCTGTCAAACTGTGTTGGTAGCCTCTGTCCATCAAGGGTTTTTTTTGGAAATTTGAAATACTTTCCTCAAACGTTGTTTAAGGCTTAAGGCTTCTTCTTTGTTTGTTTAAAATGTGTCTTTACATCAAGCATAGCTTTTTCGTTGAATCTTGTGCCTTTGTAGACAACTGCGTCTAAAAACATTGTCTCAGTGAATGTCGGTGGTGGATTTAATGGTAGGGTAATGTAAGTTTGCTTGTTCGAAGAAAGCTACGATGTCTGGTTTACTGTCCCACAGCAAAAAATGTCATCCATGTAGCGTTTCCAAACAGTTGGTCTAAAGACGATTTTGCTTAGACTTTGTGTTTCAATATGTGCTATGAAAATGTTGGCAAAGCAAAGCCGCTGTCCTTGTACCCATCGCGGTACCGTGAGTTTGTAGGTGGAGCTTCCCATTAACTGGAAAGAATTTTCTTTGAGGATTAATCTAAGCATTTCTCGCAGGTAATGTGTTGGAATAGGTGGGTTGAATTGTAGAAATTTTCATACCGCGCTCTGCAAACTACTTTAATACCCTCGTTTGGTGGTATATAATTGTATGAAAAGACTTGTGACGTCCATCGAAACAAGAAATGTTGGGTTTTTCACCTTTTTCCTTTCAATAAAGTTCATAAAGTTGGTGGTATCTTTGGTTGCTTTCCCAGAAACGTAGAAGAAAATACAATATGCTCTTCTATCAAAAAAAAATATATAGATAATGTTTGTTCATATTGTCGATAGTCGGTAATTTAATTCGCGTTTTTTCGGTAGTCAGCTCTTACATGTACAGCTGAAATACGTTGGCAAACCAAAGTATCAAAAGAGGAATTCATACGATATCCCAAAGTTCTTTTGAACACAGACGAAAATATTAGATTTACTTACTAAGAAAATGATCTAGGATCATAATTATAAGTTTTGCCAGATTAGATTTCACTCAGGGGAACTAAGTAGCCCCATCATAGTGAAAATGGCTCCGGAAGAAGATTTACTGTTTACTAGAAAGTAAGAAAATGCAGGCGAGAAACCATGGATGAAGTGGCATCAAGCTAAATGCACTCATCAAGAGTCATGCATTTGTGATATTCGCAGTCATGTTCTTATCTTGTGTACAGAACACGAAACATTGAAGCGCGTTACTGATTATGCCCAAATTATTAAACCATCACCTGTCGCATGGTTAGTGGGGGAGATTGGCATGAGAGGACACAGAGGCTTTTTACTGGAAGTACCATCCCACGCAGTGATGTTTCCTCCGCGGGCAGCTAATCCGACTTAATCCCATTTAATATGTCGCGCTCCTCGAAAGTGCGAAAATTTTCTTGTCGTGTATTAGATTTCAGATGCATTTTCTTAATCTTCATTTCGCGCCAGAATAAATTAGTTTGCGCGCAAAGGGCTCCTAAAAAATCACAAGGTTTGTACCACCTCGAGTCCACCTTCTGGAGATACGCCGGCTTGGTAGCTGGAATACATTGCCGAGGCGAAGATCTGGCATTTTTTCCTCCTCTTCGTATTTTCTTCACGGCAAATGTTTATATTTGTAGTGAGAATGCAGCGCATATCGGTGGATTTTACTTCATGCGGCTTGCTACTTCTGAAAGAAGAGTGCCGGATTTCATCGTTTTGTTCATGTTTATTAGTGTTGGCAAATGTAAGGTAAATGAACCGACCACTGTAAGGTAAGAATTGAAGTTTTAAATTTGTTACTCGGCGAAAAATCGTGGAACGGGAATTCGTGAAACTCGTGAGTATTACCTCTGTTACCTAATGTCATGCGATGACTCCTCGCTTTTTCGATGCGTAACACGGATACAAGCGATAAATTTCTTTCGCAAAGTGAAGTATAATTTACTTAACGAGATCATTTGACGAATATTTCATGTTATATGCTTTATTCATATTTGCTTGGCTTATTCAGGCTACATGCCAGGAGTTTGATGACAATGTTTGTGTGCTATAATTATGCTGATAAGTTTTTGCACCTTTGTATTGAAACTCATGAGCCAAACGTTTGTAAACTCTAGCAAAACACTCTTCTATTATGAAGGAACTTTTAACGTGTTTCGGGGCCCTAATATGGTGTCAAATTTTTAGGGGAAACAAAGCTTAATTTTTGGCCAAACAGACTATAGCTTTTTTGTCTTTGAAGAGAGCGCGAGGCAAACGTCCGTGAGTACAGTGTAAGCCAGTGATTCTTTAGGTAGAGCTAACAAAGTTAACGTAGGCTGCACTTTAGGTGGCACACCCATGGGTGCAGTGTAACCCAGTGATTCTTTAGGTAGAGCCAACAAACATAGTCTGCACTTTAGGTGGCACACCCAAAGGTGCAGTGTAACCCAGTGATTCTTTAGGTAGAGCTAACAAACATAGGCTGCACTTTAGGTGGCACACCCATGGGTGTAGTGTAACCCAGTGATTCTTTAGGTAGAACTAACAAACATAGGCTGCACTTTAGGTGGCACACCCATGGGTGCAGTGTAATCAAGTGATTCTTTAGGTAGAGCTAACAAACATAGGCTGCACTTTAGGTGGCACACCCATGGGTGCAGTGTAACCCAGTGATTCTTTAGGTAGAGCTAACAAACATAGGCTGCACTTTAGGTGGCACACCCATGGGTGCAGTGTAACCCAGTGATTCTTTAGGTAAAGCTAACAAACATAGGCTGCACTTTAGGTGGCACACCCATGGGTGCAGTGTAACCCAGTGATGCTTTAGGTAGAGCTAACAAACATAGGCTGCACTTTAGGTGGCACACCCATGGGTGCAGTGTAATCAAGTGATTCTTTAGGTAGAGCTAACAAACATAGGCTGCACTTTAGGTGGCACACCCGTGGGTGCAGTGTAACCCAGTGATTCTTTAGGCAGAGCTTACAAACATAGACTATACAGGTGTACATCAGATGGCAACAAGTTTTCCAGTTAAAACTTTGTCATAAAGTGCTACACCATGGCACTTCGACTATTTCATTATCGCGCTTGTTTTGACGCACAATTGATAGTCAGGAGAAGTCGTATTGTCTAAAACCATAGCAAAAGACAAATTTACACACATCACAGCGTTAAGGTAAGGCAATACACGGCATTTCCTCCAGGTACATTTACATTTTCTGTTAAGTTGTAAGCGATTAAATCGCATGCAGCGACGAACAAAACGCGAAGCCGTCAGATATTCTAGAACCGTGTTATCTACAGTGCTGTGCATTATTATTGCTTAACTAACTAACTACGCGCTGATGGAAATAAGTTTCGGCCGCTTTAAATTTTGAAACAATTCACTGGTACTGTATAGTCATAATACTTATTGGAGCGGAAAGTTAGCACGCGAGCAGGGCGATTCTGCTGTGGTTTCTGTAATGTAGAAGATATTACGGCAATGAGGCTCCCGAGGTCCGTTCTGGAAATCACAACTACATGTACGATGAAATGCATTCTGCGTGCAGACGTCTCCTTTTCCAGGTTAGGTTAAATAAACCGTACCAACGGTTTGTTTGACAAAGCTCCCGCGAGACGGTTTCTTGGTGATTTTATTAATTTTTCCGATCCATTTTTTTTGTTCAGCTCTATTTTCGCGGCTTTTGCGATACAAACTAAATTCATTTTTAGTTGTGATGGCATTACACTGCTTAATCATGACGGCTTTGGAAGAAACTGAATATATTGCGCTTCGCGATTTCGCAAAATCGCTGCGGGAATTAAAAAAAATTTTCTTCCAAAAAAGCGTTTTCACGCTTCTTTCTCTAGTCAATTATCTCGTTTGTCTCGTTTTCTAAAGGTCCTTGAGAACAGAATAAGACAATATTTTATTACCGACAACCTAAAAACCTTTTTTTTGACCAGATCGAAACAAAACTGACCTCTGAAATGGAAGAAGAAAAGCCTTTTATTTTTGCCGGCTTCCGTCGGCCTGCCGACGCGATCGTGTCTGTTTTGCTTTCATATGATGACGTTTTCCTGACAGAAGGGTGTCGGGAGAAACACCTCGCGCTGATCATACGTGACAAAATCCGCCGCGCCTAAACTAATTAAGAAAAGTCTCCTCGAAAGCTCCATACAATTCCTTATAACAAAATTATAAGGAATTGTATGGAGCTCTCCGGGATACTTACAGTGCAAGCCCTTTGTGTCCCCTCATGTATAAAAGGTGGCAGACATCAAAGATCAAAACAACGGTGGTGCAGTTTATGTTGGAAACTACCTGACGGTGCACAAGGAAAAGGTTTCAAGGAAAACTTGCTCGTTTAAATGAGGCATAACAGTTACATTACTGTCAAAGTGGAAATTATCCTCCCAGTTGAATAAACAACCGAAAAGGTTGAAAAAGGACCTGAAAAAATTCAGCCTTGACCAGGAATCGAACTCTGACTCTTGCGATGACCGGACGCAACGCTGGCTAACGCTCTATCCAGTAAGCTAATCAAGCCTGATTTTTTTACAGGTTTTTTTTCAACCGCTTAGGTTGTTTATTCAACCCGGCGATCATTTCCACTTTGATATCTTTATCCGAAGTTCAAAATATGACTCATTTTCACGTATATCCGTTTAAGTTACGTTACTGTCAAAATCCTTACTGCTGGAAGCCCTTTCTGTCGTTCAAACGAAAACAGCTAACTGCAAACGCCAACGCAAAACGCGGTTTGCCTCAGGTTTGCCGCCGTTTACAGTTAATGCTAAAGGTCCCTAATAACTAATTGCAAACACTAGATTTACTTTATCCACATGAATTAGGCGGCAAGCCAACAAGATGGCAATCCAAGTGATAAAAGAAAAAGTTGGCACAAACACAAACATGAAATCAGACTTTGCCTGTTCCAATGTCGGATTACTCATAAGACTTGTGATATTCAGCGAAATGTTTGAATCATTTGAGGCACAAATCATGATATCTGTTCTGCTGCAATTAGCAGGCAGTAGCAAAATAAAGTTAGTACCTTGCCAAGTTGACCCTTGCTCTTTGTCCTCCACTTAAGGACACACCTCGCTCACCCACCAAAGTCATATCACCATCTGGTAGCAACTCAATGTCCTAAAACACAAATACCACAACTGACAAAACTTCGAGATACACAAGGAAACTCTTTCCTTTTTATTCAGCTGCGAAAATTTTTTCTAATTAAGGTTACAGTTGGTTAGGGGTAAGAGCTGCAGATAGATTAAAAGATAAGCCAGTATTTGTGCATTGTTTTGACAATCCAAAAGTTGTTTGTCTCTGGAGTTTCTTAAGACTTGACACTCTTAAATGACTATTTATTGGAGGATTTCTTGAGGGTGGCTTTCTGACGATTTGTGGACATTCAACATCTTACACCTTTCATTGCAAGAAATCATAAATGTTTTTCGACAGAAGATTGCATACATGTTATACCGCGGAACAGATAGGAAAAGTCTCTGCCTTAAAGTAAGCCTCTTAATGTATAATTAGTGTTGGAACAAATGTCAGAGTAAAGATGTCATGCAGAATCTAGCCCTGACAGGTAAATTCTACCTTTTCTAAAGCACAAGCTTGAATAACTGCAGTGAATCTGTCTTCGTCATATTCTTGTCCAAACAGGATATTTTGGCGGAGAGAGCCATTGTAAATCCAAGCTTGCTGCGAGGCATAACCGATCTTTCCCTTTACGGTTATAGTTCCCTCGGACAATGGAAGCTCACCCAAAATTGCCATTAAGAGGGAAGACTGTGGGAGCCAGAAAAATAATAAATCAACACGTTTTGAGAAAGTATAGTACAAAATATAAAAAAATGAAATATTTTACCTTTCCAGATCCAACAGTGCCAATAACACCGAGCAGTTCACCCTAATCGCCGGGAGAAATATTACCTTGTATTAATACAGATCTGCCTTGCTTTTAAGCTACAAAATGCCCAGAGCCATAGCGGTTTAAGTTACTAACAAAAGGTACATGGGAAAAAAACGGGTAAAGAAAGTAAAATAGGAGATTGTAAGGAGGAGAATAAAGTAACTGTGGGTAGCTGGTGGATACGTTCTTATAGTCAGATGAGACATTCACGTGGCACAAACCCGATATGCTGGAAAGCAAAGGCGTACATCCTTTGACTGAATGGTAGCGTGGGACCAGGATCCGCAAGGGGGGAAAAAGGCAAAAAACGGGGTTAAATAGGAAAAATATCGGCGACCGAAGCGAGCCGAGCGGTAGCCTGGGGAGGGGCTCCGCCACCCTTTCCCCCTCAACAGACTACCTCTCGGCTCGCTTTGCTCTTCTATTTTTGTTTTCGCCTACGCCGATTTTTTTCTCCTTTTCCCCCCGATGCGGAGCCTGGTCCCAGGCTAACTGAATGGTAATTTCCTTTGTTTGTCTTTTCCCAGCGCGTCTTTTGCTTTCCACCATGGCAGTTTTGTACCACGTCAATAATTGCTTGAAAGTGTTTATTCGAAGTTGAAACGAGATACCCAAGAAAAATTCCGGCTGTCCTAAAGTTAACTTTAACGCTTGTCGACACTTTCAGACAAAAAGCGAAAACATGCGAGACCATATGTACTATTTTTGTGCGTTGTTTGAGTTGTATAAGAAGTAATGAATATTTTTTAACCGTAGTTTAAATATCGGAAATCACACTGTTAGCAAGGTGAGAAAATGCAAACACTCACGAAATTCTCACTTCTGATACAACTTTCACCTTATGGCAATTTCGTTATGACATTTGGTTTCTGAACCTTGGTAAATAAACAGATGCCAGTCGGAGATCAGAAGTCGCTATACAAATAAACGTGACTGCCCTCTGCCGGGTTCTCACATGAGGAATCGCGAGGTTGCCTGAGAGAAGTACAGTGTCGTTTCGGATCGGCAGCGGGATCTTTCCAGTTCGGACCCGCCTAATTGAGAGGACGGTTCACGATTAAGTGACTGAGTAACACATTTGCAAATCAAAGTGCCCACAAAAACTCGCTCCTATACTTCGCGTATCCAGGAGTTAAAAACTACCTATTTATGAAATAATCCGTAAAGAAAAAAATGTTTATCTGGAAGGCACACTGATTTGAACACAAGGAAACGAATGGATTACATTATGTTACCTAGAAGCAACTTACTTGAGGTACTTTGAAAGTTAGATTTTCTAAAGTTGGAGATAAGTTCTGAAACATAAAGCCATTATCAAAGTAAAAACAACAAGTTTCTAAATAGTGGAATAAACGATTTTATGGAACAGTACTAGTAAGGGTTATTCAACATTACTTTAACGTCATTTAAAATGTGCCAAATATCGAAATCAACTAGAGTCCCAAGAGTATATTGTTAAAGGAACCGCAACCTAGTTTCAGTTCAGTTTAAATGGCCTGAGCTTGGTGGCAGAGCATTTGGGCTACCTGGTAGTCCAGGCTCGAAATATAAGCATCGGCGAACATCGACATTGTTGCATAACATTCGAAATATGAGGATTTGTATGGAAAAAAAACCTATCGTCTCCATAACCTACCGAAATGAAAGGATTTGAATAAAAAACAGCTTACGTTACATAAAATATGTGTTTCGTCTCTCCTGTGTGGTCCATGAGTCGATTTATGGCCGTTTAATTGGTTGTACTGTAAACGGTGTTCTCTCTATATAAAGGTTTACCAAGGTTGGGGACTCCAGCGAAGCGGCCCGACGGATCCACCAAAGGAAAAAGGCCGTAAATTCGCTCCAATGGCTCCAGTCGCCTCCGAATTCCGACTAGGTAACACGCGATAGTTCTGCTTTCCATTCGTGATCTTGCTTCAAGATGCCTTTGCACCGAGAGCGAATGAAAGGTTGCAGAGATTTGCGACCTTAGATTCGCTCTCGGTGCAAAGGCGTCTTGAAGCAAGATAACGAATGGAAAGGAGAACTATCGCCTGTTACCTAGGCGAAATTTGGAGGCGACTGAAGCCGTTGGAGCAAATTTACGGCCGTATACCTTCGGTGGATCCGTCGCGCCGCTTCGCTGGAGTCCCCAGCCTTGGTAAACCTTTATATAGAGAGAAGACCGTTTACTGTACAGCCGATAAAATGGCGCATGGATAACCCAGGAGAGACGTAACACACATTTAATGTAAGGTAAGCTGTTTTTTATTGAAATCCTTTCATTTTCGTAGGTTACGGAAACAATAGGTTTTTTTCTCATACAAATCCTTATATTTCGAAATCAATGTTACGCAACAATGCCGATGTTCGCCAATGCTCATATTTCGAGCTTGGGCTACCACTAGTATCCGGAAGGTGAGGTTCCACTTCTATTGGGAGAATTCGGGTATGAATGACTGAAAAAACATCATTCCCAGTTATAAATGAGTTTATCCAATTGAAACATGCAGGGCAATGGTAAACTGAAGAAAAATATGAGAAAGGCCGTTTTTATACTGAGGACGCATCATCCGTCTCGAAGAAGTTGGGCAATGATTTGGTAGTTCGTCAGGGTTATGCGTCTCTAGTATAAAGACGAGCACGAGACGCATTATGCGTCCAGACGAACTACCATTCGTAGTGCGTCGTTCAAGACGTAGTCCGAGGGAAACTTCGTCCAGACGCATAATGGGTCTTGTGCCCGTCTTTATACTTCAGACGCATAACCAGACGAGCTACAAATGTTTGCCCAAGTTCGTCCAGTCAGATAATGTGTCCTTAGTATAAAAACGGCCATAGACGCTTTATCCGCCTATACGGATAATGCGTCCTCTAGTATAAGAACGGCCATTGGGATTAATACTCTTTGATACGGTTTCCATGACAAGGGTGGAGGTCGCGGGTGATTCGTTGACAAGTGTGGCAAAGTAACGTTTCACAGATAAAAAGGGGCATCTGTTTCAGGATCACTGTAGGAAAGTGTTTCTGACGCTAAATATAATAACTGTGCAGAAACACGCACAGCCAATCAACAGGGTATGCTGCACCAACATATATTCAACAATTATTCCTCCAGCCCGAATGGGCTCTGAGTCAATAGCCCATGAGGCCGAAGGCCGAATGGGCTATTGACTCAAGAGGCCATAAGGGCGAGAGGAATAATTGTTTTAGTAAAATCCAACTAGCTGGTCCAAAATGTCGCGACAAAACAACTTTAGCAAGCAAAGCGCGATTCAGCCGCTATTGTTTTGGTTTTCAAAGTCCGCGCTTTTCGCTAGTAGTGGGCTATAACATATAGCCTAGTAGTAGCTCAACCAATCAGAACGCATTACTGATAATAGACCACTAGTTGGATTTTACTAAAATGTCTTGTCTTTATAACGTACATGGTTCCAGAAGGCTGTCACGTTCTTTACATCCACAAAACATTCTTCAGGTTTTGGTCGCAGTTTTGATGTAATCCGACCCTCCGAGTGCATATCACGTAATACCAGGACGTCCTGAAGAATAGCAACGTTTTTACATCTGTTAATATTCAGGGTAGGTATCTTATCATTTAACTATAAAAAGCTGCGGTAAAATATGCCTTAAAATGATTTGAGGAATTTAAAAACATAGTTAAAAACGACGGCGTTTCGATGTTCAAAAAGTAAATTAATAGAAAAGAAGACTCATACATAATTTGAAATAGCGGAACATTCAAGTGTTTAGATATTAGCATTTAGAACACCTCCGTACTAACCTCCATCCTCTGTATTGACACCCTGCATTCATTCAGAAGGGACAGAGCAATTGGAAAATGCAACGCCATGACAACGCGAATCATATTGAAAAGCGAGATGCAAGTGAACACTTTTTGCGCCGTTAAAATCTGACCAGTCAGTACATACGTCATGAAGGTAACAAAACTAATAACTGCGGACGCACTGAAGAACAAAGACATAAACGCCCCTTGAATAAAGTTCAACTTCAAAAACCACTTCAGTTCATCTCTGTTGACAGGAAGAAAAAACAAGCATACGTTACATTGTACTTAATGTTAATAACAGTGCCTGCAATTGCATATTCTCGTAAGTAGTATAGGGTGCACTAGTCAGACCCTTTTTGGAATTTCATTAACTTGGGGTGGAACACATAAACGACAATGACATCATAGTCATTTGCCTTTATCACATGAATAAAATGCGGTGGAATCTTATTAAGTTAAGACCACGTGCTATTGTTAGGTGGTTCAACCAGTTTGAAGGGTATTTTTGGCTCAATCAATGCTTAGGTTTTTGATTGGTTGACTAAAAACTAAGAAAAGTGTTCACTGGTTCATTCATGTTGTCAAAGGAATAAGAAGCAAATCGCACGTGACTTAAATTCACTTAGCCGTGACGTAATTATGAAAGTTCTATTTCCTGCTTCTTTCATTGCCAATTGTAGACAACAAATTGTGCCAGACCCGGTTCAGTAATTCTTGGCGTGCATACATATTGCTAGGTTCGAAGGCAAACTAGCACTTTCAAGCCGTAAACGAAGTACTCCTCCACAATTCAGCTTTTACTTCTCTCCTCCTAACATTTTTCACTTTCCCTCCACCACCAGCACCGGGCCTCCAGCACCACCACATTTCTACTGTTTTCCCTCCTCCTCTTCCTCCTCCTACTCCTCTTCATTTTTATTGTTTCTACCTTCCTCATTTGTACGGCTACTGTACGGACGTTGTTGGCTTTTCCAGTTGCTCAGGCCGTACTCTTTAACAAGTGAAAGAGCCAACACCGGTCCTGTAATAGTAGAACAATGGCGAGGTTTTTAATCATGAGATAAAGACAAAAGGTCGTGACGTCATCGGCGCTAATGTGCTCCACGACAAGTTAATGAGATTCTACTGCAAATAGTGGTCTAACTGGTGCGCCTAATACTACTCTCGTGCACCTATTTTAAATTGCTCGTACATGAAATAAAGGCGAATTCTAATTAACTGTGGACTGTATCCTTAAAGATTAGTACAACGCTCATAGGCAAGACAAAGCCATTTAGTTACTGAATTTCACAAAAAAAGGAAATATCTTAATTGCAATTTGGCTCATTTGTTGTCTCACCATGTTTTGGATTCTACATGTACATGAAACGAGTGTGATTTTTAGAAACTTGAATTAGTTCGAAATCGGTCACTCAAATCTATTAGGCATTAAACACTGTCAGGGAACACACAATAGCTTATTTATTTAACCTTCTTATCTGTCTTATCCACTTTGAAAATGAGTCTTCCCAGGTGTACATCTTGATAACTCGCATACCAGCAATTATTTCATTCATGACTTTGACTCGTTCATCCATCCAACGTATTGCCTTTGTTCTATGAGAAATGTGAAAAATGTGAAGAATAGTTACACTAATCATAGCACACAAAGCGCTTCCGCCGGGTTGAGGTGCAGCCGAGGTTTTTTAACATCAGGAAATCATAGGATAGAGAGGGAGTCTCACAGTCATACAATACAACATAATACAACACAATACAATACAATAACTTGATTTAAAGAGGGAGACGGCCCTCTAAAAAAATAAGTACGAGGAAAATATACAAAAATATGTACAACAAGCAAAAATATCGAAATAAAATATACTACATACAAAACTGCAATTTGTACGTTACAATAACAAAAATAAATAAGGACAATGGATATTTTCTAGAGTACGTAATATGAATATGTAAATCGTACGGCAAAAGTTCAAATATGGAGGAGTGGTTGGCACTATGACAAACAATAACAGTGTCATCAGAGCAGAATCCAGGAAAAACCTATTACATTGTGTTCTTGCTTCCTTGTGTTTATACAAAACTATGTTTCACCCCGAGCTTTCTGTTCCTTCACCCCGATGATGCAAGCCCTTTGCCTCGCCCAAATCCATAGCACTGAGAAATCTCAGTATTAACTTAAAAGAAAATAGACTCCGAGCATCATTTTAAGTTTTTATCTTACCTACATTCAGTCTTGGAATATATTTTAAACAAATCACATGACTTTGTTTATAAACGTTAGATATTCTCTTATCACTTAATCGCAATTATAGTAAATCAGTTAATAACTGCGGGATATAACAGTAAAGGAGTGAGTAAAAATAGGCCCTTTATCTCTTAAAACACAATGATTATGGTGACTAGATCATGTGATGACTTACCTAAATCCGAATAGCATGTTTCCCATTTTAAGTTGCAATGGAGCCAAAAGAACAATCAATCCCATGCCAGCTAGGGCTGGTGGACCAATTTGTATCCATAGCAACGCTAAAACGATAGCAGATACGATTGGGCCAACCACTAAATAGTGCAGGAAAGGTGTACTCTAAAAACAATAAACAAAAAAAACCACTGTTCTTTTCCTTGCTTTGTTACAAGGTAACAAGATGTTGTTTTTAAAAGACATATCTAAGGGGTTCCACCTTCGTATTTTCGGTAATGTAATATAGGTAATATATCAATGTTAAAACACCGCCAATCAGGTTGCCGTATCAAAATAGTTTAATGTCCACCAGGTCAAGCCAAGCCAATGCAGGTCTTCAACATTCTCATGAGTATCATTCTTTTTTTTTCAGTTTTCCGTTTCAGTTCAAATTTGTAATACATTACCGCTTACATATGATATGTAAAATAATTAAGTACATTTAAACCGTGGGGGCGTATCACTTTGACCGGACTAAATTACAAAACCTAGTTATGTTATTCCTCCTTCTTGAAAACAATTCTATTTCGCGAAGTTCGGTTTGCAAAACAGCTCTGAGCTATAATAACTGACTAATCTTACCATTTATATAAGGGCGAGGAAGAAATTAATTGGTGAATTATCACTATGGCTTTGTGGATTTTATGTGATTCTACAGTGATAAACATTTTCTTTTCTTTTTCTAAGATCTAACGTTTAAGCGAACTATATAGTGTGAAAAGAAACAGCGTCGAGCAATGAAATCGTATCAATAGAAGACAAGCAATTCGATTTGTAGTTGCTTAAGACATTTCTCTTTTTCTGAATGGCTCAAGACGCCCGGCTATTTTGTTCATAGCGCTGACCAAATTTGAAAGATTAAATCAGTGTTCTAAAAAACATCCTGTTAGTCGATAAACGACGTCAATAAACAAATAATAGGAAAATTATTGAACGAACCTCAAAAGTTAAAATCGTTTTCGCGTGACATGTAAGAAAAATGGCCATCAGGGTAAAAATTCAGCAGAATTCATTACCTAGCCTTCATTTTTATTAATGCGTGTTCCTGCCAATTTGATTCGTTCCAGAGAAATTCCAAAGAGTTGTAGTAGTTTAACCGTTTTTGTCTCTGACTTACGTAGCTCACTCGTGAGTTTGGGCTACCTGCGCAGGAACTGGTGAATGTTTTGAAGAAATTCTAAGCAGAGTTAAGGGTGCTATGTGCTTGGAAAGGTTTTTTTATGAACAATAAAATAATCACTGAACGAGCCTGAGTATATCATCCATCGTTGCCGAAAGGGTGACTCATTCACCATAGGATAGTTTATAAAAAAACCGAGAGAACATAGAGTAGGGAGAATCAAGTTAGAAATACCAAAGAATAACAAACAACGTTAAATCACATGCGTGAAAGTGAAGATTGAATTAGGAAATTACGCTTTTGGTTGAGCATACGCAACAAGTCATTGACTTCGCCGTTTTCTATGATCTATGTCAGTTCTATCTTGCTAAGAAACAAAATAATTAAGCATCTGGATAGTCTATAGAATCAGCATGGCTACTCACCCAATCAAACTTCTGTGCATCACTAGAAACTAGATTGACAATGTTTCCGGTTGTTGTGCCATGTAGGGCAGATATACTCAGTTTAAGAGCCTGCAGGAAATAAAATCAGACGCTGATTTGATGCATTCTATATAAAAATATTCTTCAAACTACGGCGAGAACATACAGTCGCAATTCTGTTCATATAAACTTGTAATATTTTTCTGCGAGAAGAACTGAAAAGACCAGAAATTTCATTTCCTAGTGTTGCCTTGTGCAAAAAGAAACCTCGAGAACAACTTCAACTGGTGAAACTGACGATTTTCATGAAACTTGTTTTACTTGCGGAACCGTTTTCAGACCTTTTATTTAAAACATCGAGCTCCTTCAAGAGTACCAACATCTTTCTTCAAATCTACCCTTCTAACGAAAATCTACTAACCTGGAATTAACACCACGGCCATTTTAAATTTGGAATAACATGGCGGTTACTTCAAATGCCTTGGCATGTAACTTACCTTTCTATAAACAAGACCAGTGCATGCGACTCTTATTCTCATTCCATAAACTTGCCTCATAAAGGAGTACGGTGCATTTACAATACTGGAGACAAAAGCAAATAAACTGAGGCCCAGAGCGTAAAGGTAGGCATCCCTTGTGGAAATAGGCGAATCTTCTACAAAGTAGAGTACTAGTTGACCCAACAAGATGGGCTGAGCAAGTTTTAGGAGATCCTGTAAAATTTGACAATAGTTAGTTATTACGCAGGTGCTACTGTGGCACAACTTTTTTCACAAAAAAAAAATTATTAAAACATTGCTTAAGAAATCTAAGAAACGGGGTAAACTATTGATGACTGTTTCTTCTCACGGCTTAAACGACGTTTTCTGATTTGACGAGCCTAAGTGAGCGATAACTTTAAAACAAATTACAACTGACAGTATTTGTGTCACTATATGGGCTGGGAAAAACATATGATATCAATAAATGTACATCTTACACCTACGGGTACTTACATGTAGAAGGGCCACTATTCCTAACAAAGAATAGCCAAAACCAAAGGCTCTGATTATTGTCCGCAAAAAGCTGGGGCGAGTGCCGTTCTGTTGCGCTTTATACTCTTCCTTCTCCCATTCTCTAAAATATTTAGCAAACACACAAAGAACTTATGACAAATCTGTTACAATGAAATCAAATCTACATGGAATTCTGAATCATTCTGTATACATGGTTTTCACTCACTAAACTAAATTGCTGCCTACAATTCAATCAAACCACCATGGTCCACAGCGAGCCGATCCCACTTATAAACAGCGCTTCCCCGGATTTAAAATGATCTAAAATCGCCCACAATTACACTTATGCTCATATGGCTTGGAAGGGCACCCATTCATAAAGAACTGTACCATACTATTTTCTAAGTACAGTGGCTTCAAAGCTCCGATGGATGGACAGATAGCGATCTATGTATTCTGCACCATGACTAATTGAACGAACCCAAAGATGCTACGGACAACACAGTTAACGGAACATTTCCGTTTAACTATTTAAAAACATCCCTACGATTATCAGACGGGTTTTCAATTGTTACACGGAAGCACCGGAATATTAATACCTTTCCAAAGAATCTGTAAGAGCATCAGTTTTTTCCCTGTCAAGTAGTCCATACAGATCCTCAGCTTGTAAGGGGCGCTTGGCTCCGAGAGACAGAAGATCATTTAACCACCTTATAAGACAAATGCATATAAATATCACCTTTGATAGCGAGAATTGTTAATGCAGAAGATTACTTTAGCCGCACAAGTCAGACGCTGACGTGGATAACACCATCCAAAGCCCTGATACTAATCCTAACATGACAAAATCGACTCCAAAAATAGTAAATGTTCATCTACTCTCCAATTTCCTAAGTCTTTCCTTAGCAGATCCTGGACTTTTGTAATTTCTTCCCTGCCTCTCTCGATCCGTGACGTAGACAGGACGTAGCGTTTATGAGTCACATTGCCTCTGCTTGTATTGCTGACCGTGTGGCGCATATATTCATTTTTACAAGCACTTGATAAGTGGTTCTTTTCTACTAAAGCTAAGAAAATAGGCAGGGCTCTCCTTTGAACTGTTGAGCAGCGACTAAAAGCACCTGTTTTTGGCAGCTATATGGTGAAGGTTCTCAAAAACATGCAAGTAAGCCCAATGAGATATTTCCACATGGAGGATTTATGAAAACCGGCTTAGCAAAAATTTTGCAAGTTCTCTCAACTTCTCCCTGTTTTACCTTGTTTACTGTATTGTTTGCTTATGTCGGTTTTTTTTGATTATTTTGTGATGAGGGATGGTGTAGACGTGGCTGTAGACAGAATTTTGCGAATTTCTATCTACCATCCCCCCCCCCTCCTCACTCCCTCCCTAGTTGTTTTGTTTTGTTTTTTTTCCCGGCCCTACCCACAATTCTCTATCACAAGTGACAGTTATTTGAAATCAGTGCGCGCCTAAAGCTGTTTTCGGTGCCGTTGAGCAGTTAACATTTCGTTCTTGCTCATAAGAAACGTTTTCCAGAGAGCATCATGTAAAGCTCTGAGCCGGATAGGACAAAGTTATGTAATTCGCAGAGTCAGCATCGCCCAATGTCGTATGGTATTCTCGTTTCATTTGACCACAGGCAGACCACCCCCTGTTAGTCGGGGCCGTTGTTGATTGAAATCTGAGCAACGATCTTTTGTTATTTATAGAAGAAATACATATGAACAATACGGTGGCTATAATTTGTTCCAAAATGCAGAATTTTAAAACAATTTTTCAATAAACGTTTGAAGAAAATGTTAACTGAATCATGTGTCATGTTTTTTTCGCCATCCCGTGCTGTTTTAAGCGTTATTTTGCGAGATGAATATTTGACCTCGGCGGTTAGAACTAACTAGTTCTAAACGGATCAATCACCCTGATCCGTGCTGAGATAGAAAGGTACGATATTGTTCGCTTTTCTAAGGTGACCACTACTAAGTCTTTGGCCTCGGGAACCGGCTCTTAGGAGTCAAATGAATAAAGCGAGAGCAAACTTGCAGGTGACATTTGACCCCGGCCAAGACTTTCTGGTGTGAAAAAGGGGTCTATGCCCCCCGGGGGTCTATGCTGGTCTGCCTACCGTGTGACTGTACGTCCGCGAACTTGAATAAGACAAGTGTAAGAGAAAAGTCCAGAGGTGTTTATCTGCCAATAGGCTGAGTTTTTCCGAGTTATTTGATATTCCCCTTGTGTTAGACGTGAGGAGAGTGTGCGTGGTTGTGGATAGTCTTATCAGCGCTGAGAAAGTGTGTGATTGTGTGATTTCCGCATGGTGTTGACAGGCAGAACTCAGGTATGTGGTGGCGTGGTTGAGCTGTTGGACCAAAATATTCTGTGCCAGCCATAAAACGTTTCGTTCGTGTTTAGCTCTGCTGATTGTGCCTTGGAAAACCGATTCTCGACTCAGGAAAATTAGATCCAGGTCTATGGTTTCAGCGGGCTCTTGGCGTTGAACCATAGACCGGTTTTTGCCGATAAGAAGGTGATAATTCGTGTACTGTGTCTGTTCCATGCGAAATCCTGTCGTTTATCGGACCGCGAAAAAAGCAGTATTTTGCTAACTTTTTCAGTTGTTTCGTAAACCTTAACCTTGTACAGTTTGGCTGCAGTTCACTCAACTTGAAAATTTCTAGACTGAAATGACACCGGTTTGAAATCTCACGGAGTTACATTACTGTGTAAATGTTCTAAAATTTGCGTCATTTTAAATTTGGACTGGCTGAAATGCCTGTATTGACCACTAACTTACTGCCCGGCGTCAGTTAAGGGCTTTTACTACTAATCGGCCTTTGAATGAATATTTTTATTGTTTTAAATTGTCAAGTAGTAGAATGCGTTGATTTTTTTTTTTGCCAACCCGGTTTTCAAAACGCCAGGTATATATTTTTTTTATTCATCCACTTTGTCAAAATTCCCATAGGCACCGTAACGCCTGTTTTTTGTCGTTATTTCTGATACTCCAGGTACACCCTAAAATACTTAACAACTGACAGGATGAAATTTTTACTTGCATAATCCTTACCAAAATGAGAAATACTTTGAGAAAAATGTTGCCTGAGCCATAGGTGTTGGTAAAATTCCAGCATCACTGACTCTTCTGTCTTTATGGTCTCCTAACATCAGCTCCGTTTCATGATTGCCCGCTTTATCAAATTCAACATCTTCACTTCCATCCAGATTTATTACACTTCCAGCTTCAGTCATGTTCTTTATGGCCATTTCCCTGTTAGCATAAATAATCGCAGGAGAACAAAAGTGAGACGAACCTAGAGACACGGTAAAACGAGCAACAAAAACGTGCAACTTGTTTTGGTTGAAAAGCGATGTTGCACGTTTTACCACCAATATTCAAACCTATCTAGCAACAAATGAAGGTTGCTGAGGGTTGCGTGAATACTGACTTCTGATTGGATAAAATTATGCGGGAGCAATGCCATACACAGGAGTTACGTCACTTCCTGCAAAACAAGTTTACCTTGGGCCGCTAAAACGCGCGGCATGTACAGATTTTGTTGCTAAAAGTGAACTACTCTTTACTTTCTGCAACAACTTTTCGCGACCTGTAACAACCTGATTTGTTTCAAGACAGGTTGAATGCGGGTGGTAAAACGCGCAGCTTCGCTTTTTAACTCGTTTTGCAGTAATATTGCTAAACAAGTTGCACGTTATTGTTGCCCGATTTCCCGTACTTTAAAGCAAGGGGCACACATACACTAACCCACGTTCCAACCCACGGGCTTGCCAGTACCTCACGCATGCGCACAGCCATACCGACCGGGCTGGAGCAGCCATGGACAGTTGTTTCGCCCTTATTGGGGCTCATCAGCGTGCACACCATTCCTGGTCAATGGTACTTTATAAACCGTATTAAAAGCAAAGTTTTCCCAAAATATCTATCCACATTATGTTAATTCAGATTAAGCTAAAGTACATGGTTTTTAAATCTTTATACAATGTCACGTTTCAAAGCATGTTTTGGTCGCTTGTCCTCTGAAAGCTTCTGATCAAATAACCTTTTTTTCATCACTTTCTATTGCATCTCAACGACCTTGGCCACTGAGCACGGATTTAATAACCGGAGGTGGCTCGATAAGATAACTTTGCAGCGACACCTTCCATCTTTGAAGCTCTTTTTTACTTACACAAATTGATCTTCATGGTAAAACCATTATAACTCATGGATTACACATAGACTAAACTCTGTTATGATATTATTTTTTGGGAGATCGGAATAAATATCAAGTGACAATGACGTCACCATAGGTTTTAAATCGAATCTCAGCCCTCACCGACCTGAACTTTGGAAATGCATACCTTGGTGCTCGTCTTTCGTTATGCGAAGTTTCACATTCTCGCGTGCTGCATGGGAATTTGATGTTGTGCTAAACTCGAGACAATAGGAAATCCCAAACCAAAAAAATGTCCAAATCTATCTCATCGCTTCAATATTTACTCAACTTTGCGCCTACGTTAGGCAACTTAAAATGTTCAATGGACACGAAGATCGGGCATTGTATCACGGTACACTGCATGAGGCACTGAAATTTTTTGAAGAAGATCTATCGTCGAATTTCGGTTTAATCGCTGTTTTAGTGATAGTAGCCTTGGAAATTACAGAAAGAGCTCACATTGCGTTTCACCCCCATTTACATGTTTTTATGTTTTTCAAAATCGCGCAAGTCTACTTGCATTTCCACCTCGTTCCCAGGGTTCTCTCCTACCCGTCACAGCGTTTTGGGCATCCCCGCGTTTTGGGCATCCCCATTCCCAAATCCCTAGCGTTTTGGGCATCCCCGGTGGGGGATGCCCAAAACGCTGATCGCTTCGACTTTGCCTAAATTATTTCAGACTGGGAAAAAGTCAGGATTGTCAATCACGAATTTACGGCTGAATAGTGTAGATGCATGTTAGAATTATATCGTCTGACACTTTTCGCCGGGTTTATTGCGCAGAAAAAAAAACCCATAGGCAGTAAACGTTGGCTCAAAACGGGACGAAACTGAAATTTACAACCGCATAACATCCCTTCGCTGTACAACGCTTCATTGTTTGCAAAGCTTCAATTTTATTTAATAGAACTGTTTACCAGCGAGAAATGCCGCAATCGCCGGCAGCTGCGATCGTCTGATTCCAAACAGCCAAAAACAAGAATGCTAAACAAAGCAATTAAAAGACAAACATGGATAAAACTGCGTTTTGCGGTGTTGAATTCATAGTATGCATGACATTTGCGGTCTGTACAACTTAACCCCGCAGCGCTACTTGACACACAAAAGGCTGTCACACAATTTATACAGAGGCCTCTTGCACCTACGGGACAGAAGAAATCTGTTGCCGTTTTGAGATGTAGTAGGGGCTTCTATTAAATCAATTCCGACCGAGTACCACACCTTGGGAACAACCTTCACAGGGTGCAAAAGTATTATCGCGGCCGGCGTGTCCAGAAAAGGAGCAGAGTGGCACTCTTCGAAGACCCTCGCTTTCTCTTCCTCGGTGAACAATTCGTCGAAGCGCTGTGCCATCCTTCTCCTTAGCCACCTAGAACAAGGACTCAAATTTTGAGTCATACTCGAACTTTTTGGCAAATGTCGCAGCGTCGTTTTTTTGCTTTGTAAAGCCTTCCGGATAAGCCTTCTTTTTAAGATACTGGAAAAGATTTCTATATCCAGCATTTTTTTGGAGGGGATGACCAAAACACTAGCGATTTGGGCATCCCGGGAGGGTACCGGGGGATGCCCAAAACGCTGCAGTAATATGAGAAGGGGATGCCCAAAACGCTAGGGATTTGGGAATGGGGATGCCCAAAACGCTGTGACACCGCCCTACGGAGCGCTCCGTAAGAGAGAACCCTGGGAACGAGGTTGCTTGCATTTAGCCGATTGTAAAGTGTATATCGAAGCTTCAACATCCCCATTTTTGAAAATTACTGTTCAAATTCTCCCCTACCCGGACCAAAATGCCGTTCAAATGCCCCACACTAGGGTCCATTCGGGTCATCAAATGCCCCCACCCCGGGGACATTTCAGAGGCACATAAATAACAGAAGGACGGCAGAAACGCCTTCAGTTGTCGAACAAAATCTTTATAAATACAGCAAATAATTTGTATTCAATATAACAAAAACTGAGAAACACTGTTAGCGTATTTACTAAGAACAAAAGTCTCGTTCAAAGCGGCGAAATCGCTGCTAAAAGGTCACTGAATGCTCTGATTTTCTTCTTGTATCATGCAACAACATACAAAGCGTTCTATAAAAAAAATCCCACCTATTGAGATGCAGCACGTCAAAGTAATTGACCTATGTTGAGCTTTCTATTGTTGTATTGAATCGCCGGTAATAGGTATTGTATTTCATTGTAAACACTACTTAATACATTCATATATTCAAAGCCTGAATCCAAAAATATTAAAATATTTAAAAATATTAAAATTTAAATACCTTCAAATACGGCACAAAGCTTGTTTAAGCCATTTCCTCGTAACCAATTGGCCACAAAGGCACAATCTTTTCCACGAAAATCCTCTAACACCGTGTCCCCCATGACAACAACAAGTTTATTCAGTATTACCATTTTGTACAGGTGTTACCAATTAAAATAACAATAATAAACAGCTAAGTTTAAGGAAATGCAGATATGATGGAACGGTAGATAGCTCACCACGCCAGAGATTTCACATGAAATCGAGGGTGCAGTTCAAATTCCCCACCCCGTGGAAGACTCTGATAATCAAATTCCCTCCTCTCCGGGACGGCAAAGGTGTCAAATGCCCGGGGTATGCCCGGGTGGGGGGATGTTGAAGCTTCGATTTGACCGATACATAATTACCGCTCACGCAATATTCAGTACACCAAATTGAAACTTGGGCCCTAGGATGCACAAGATAAATGTCAATTCTTTGCCAGATGCAGCTTAAAGTCCTCCCAAAATGGTTAGAACGCTCAGTTCAACTGATGATCTTCGGAGGTTGTTTGTTGACACTTCATAAAATATTCGAAATTTTGACACGAGCGCAAGACGGGCTCCCCTGCAGGTGTGACCGTAAGCTTTGGTCACGAAACTTTGTTTGAGTCCTCCTTACAGTGCTCGAAACATTAAAAGCATTCCGTTTTTGAGCCCTGGATACCATCCTCAATAAACTATAATAGCTCTAAGGAAATAGTTTACTTCATTCCATAAAACAAACATCAAGTCTTATAGCATGCATGATCGCGAGCTTTGTTCTTTGTTCCTCACCTGGTGGAAACTTTTAAGTCAGGATTCAGAAAGTCACGTTCAAATTTGTTATCCTCCGATCTGTCCCTGCTGAAAGATTACACTTCCCCATTCATCGTATCATCCTAAAGAAGCCAAAACTCGGTTCAGCCGTGCTGAATATAGCTTGCTACTATGCAGTGCTGCTGTACATCTCTTGTTCGTGACAAAAGGGGAGAGCGCGGAGAACTCTGGGAAGAAATTAGTACCCACCTGTCACGAAAGGGAACAGAAGAAATAAGCGGGAATTTGCAAAAAAAAAAAAATGTTGAAACACTCTGAAACACACGGCTTTGCAATCACTGTCTTTGCTCGCTTCTCTTTAAATTTTATTTTAGGCTGTGAACACGAAAGAATCGACCTAACTCAGGGCGAAGCTCCCCCAGGAGAATCTACTTTCGGGCGAAACGACCTTTCTACCCTGGATTCGACCTTTATCATTATTCAATTATTTAAAAAATATATACGGACCCAGGCGAATATTTCGACCTCGTTACGTCAACGTCTTCATCGCTTATCAGTTGAGTGAAGATTCAGCATGTTTCAAGTGAAAACTTTTTTCTTTAATAATCGAGTATACATCTGCAGGATTTGCTCATTGTATATTAAGCTAAATAAAAACAGCTATTAAATCTGTGAGTTTCTCCTTTCTAGACTTTCTAGTGAAATTGAGTTGCTCTCTTAAACGCCGAAACCCCGGATAGACCACCATTGCAAAAATTATTACTATGAATGCTTTAGGATCTTTTTAATATTTTAAATTGTTCAAGTGTAAGTGTACATTTCTATTAAATAAAACTATTTTAGCAAATCTCTTATTTAACAGATTCTAATATTAAATAACCTCAAGGAATTTCCTAGGATTAGATGTTACATGCAATAATGGACCAGAAACAAGTAGAGTGATTTTACTTGAACTGTGAAACAGATGCTAACAAATAATAGTGTAAAATAGCAGAAGGAGGTAAACAAAACAAAACAATGGAATTAGTGCATAATACTACCTATTTCACAGGTTGAGTGAAATCACTTTTAACCTGTGAAACAATATCTAACAATTAGTGCCAAACAGTTACACGTAAACAAAACAAAATTATGAAATCAGCTAGAGTATAGAACTGTGTAGATGTAAGTATCTATTTTAAGGGCTACGTAAAATCACTCTATTTTTCTTATATTTTTTCACTTAATTTTAAGCCACTGTCCTAAAATAAGAAAAAAAAAATGTTAATTCTGTTGATCTTAAATAGTGATCAATATTGCTCTAAACAATTATGGTACAACAAGCTTCCTTCCATCAACAGATGATCAAATGCTTGTCTTCATCAATTCCATAATTTCTTTTGTGTTTATCAAACAAATCTTTTAATGCTGTGATGTACTGGCAATGAAGTTTATCCACCTCCTCTGCTGTAGGGCTCTTAACTTTGTTAACATTGATGGGTGCACCAACTAGAAAAAGAAATATTGAGAAATAGACGAATGCTTCAGTTTGAAACCAAACTAAATTATATATATAAATTAAATTGTTTTTTTATTTAATTTTTACACTCTACAATAGAACAGACATCTATAAGACATGATAAAAGTTGTCCAGTCAATCAGTACAGGTTGAGAAAAACAGCTTTTACCTGAACTTTGGGCATGCATTTTTCTCAGACATCGCACTGTGGTCAAAGTGACTAAGAATGTGTAAAATAGTATGTGGAGTAATGCTTTTAAAATAGTATTTAAAATACTGTACTTGAACAATAGTATTTCAATCATTATCCACCAAACTAATGTCTGCATGCTCTGATAACAATAATAGACTGGATTAATCTAACACAAAAATAGGAACATTTCGTTCTTTAGTGTTTTCTTTCTTTTGTCTTTAAATTCTTGGTTAAGAGCATTAACCAATTGCAATTGCAATGTGATTCATTAAAAATTAATATCATCATGCCAGTTACATCATATATAAGGAGTGAAATAAGGAATTATTAGCAACAATGCTTAATGTACCTTTTTTCATGTGATTAGCAAGAGTTTATACTACAAGACAAACATTATATTTTTATGAAGAAGGAACAGCTAAACATAACTTACAGACAGTATGAATTGGTCTTCTATATGGAAGCAATCCAAAAGTGTATTGAAAGACTCCACGGCCATGGAAGAGTGGAGGTGCAAATCCCATCAGTTCTTTTACCTTTGTTTGCCAATGACGCAGTGCTGAGCCAGAGGGGTTACTCACTTGATCATATAAGTCATTTTCTCCAAAGGAAAATACAGGAACTAAAGATGCACTGAAAATATGACCAATGCACAGTTATATTATGTGGTATTAGCATTCGCTGATCTGAAACTATGCCACTTATACCTTGTCAATAATTGTGCTCACATTGGGGGTGGCTCCTTCTAAAATGCTCTACATTCATATGGTATTAAGGATTTAATGAAGCCAAAAAATTAATGGAACATTTGCACATATGTAAGCATTTTTTTGATAAACAGTTAGGACATGCCAATATTTCCAGCAACGACAATTTGTTATCTGTCCCCTTCCAACAGTCCAACATTAGCTGCTGCTTATACACCGTGTCTTCAATAGGGGTTTTAGGAAGGCTTATATCCAAGGGAACTTACAACTGCATATAAAGGAAAAGTGCTTTAAAAGAATGTATAGCAGTGCTAATCATGAATCATGTTTTGCACTTAAAATTGTCATAATAAATGGCATTCACTTCAATATATTTGGAGGGGGGTTATATCGAGGGGGGAGAGAAGGGCTGATCAGATGTATTCTTTTGTTCACACACAGATAGGCCTATTTCTGGGGGCCAGGCAACACAAGTAGGTAACTAGATGAGCAACTAGAGTAAAAATAAGGTGACATCACTTTCACCATCTAGTCTTATTATAGAATGCATTCATTACATAATTGAAACAAATTATTCTTTTCTCTATGATACTCCTACTAAAAAATGTGTCATTTTATCCCCTATCTCAATTCTAACATAATTCCAATATCCCTTAACATGCATCCCCAATACCAAACCATGCAAAGCCAAACCAGGTAATTGTCCATCTTATACATAGCAATAAATATACAGTCTTCAAGGGTGTGTTCCTTTAGAATGATTTGGATCAGGATTCAAGATCCAAGATCACTCGGATCATGGCATAGGGCACGTACCTGCCAACTCTCCCAGTTTTCCAGGAGTCTCCAAGTTTTTCATCAAATCTCCCGGGAAATACCTACTGTGGCCTTTTTCAAATTTTTTTTTTCTATTAATTATTTTATTATTTCATTATTTTTGAGATGTTAAAAAAGAAAATAAAATAAGAAGTGTATTTAGTGCTCTTCTTTGCTCTCTTCTCGATCGGAAAACGTAAAATAGAGCAATCAATTTGACTAAATTAATATATGTTTAACAAGTATCATAACTGGTTAGAAATCAACCAATCAAATTACACAATACATGGTAGAAAGTTGGTGCTGTTTTTGCATGCTGTTATCAAAGTTGAGAACATTCAGAAGGCCTTCGGGTGATTTTCGGAGAGTAGTCAGACATTGTCGAAAATGACATAATTTCTTACAATGGAAAGATTTCTAGACGTCTCCAGATTTTTGTACGCCGGATATTGGCAGGTATGGGGGCATCAATTCAGGGTTCTCAACTCTCCCGGATAATCTGGGAGACTCCAGGTTTTGAACCGTTTCTCCTGGTCTCCAGATTACTGTCTGAAATCTCCCGGATAATTGCTGAAGTTTGCCATTTCTTGCAGATTCGACAATGAAATTTCAAATGTTTTGCGTTTTTTGAGCTATTTTACTGTTATCGTCAAACGTTTCCTCACAAACTCCGGTATGCCATTGTAATATAAGCAATAATGTGATTGGTGGGAAGTAAACCAATTAGGTCACGATTCCAACAGTGAACATCTTTTTCACACTTTTTTTTTTTTCACAAATGACGTTATGTGCCATGCATTATGACGTCATCTATCGCCCCTTCCCCATCAATTCTCAATATTTGAAGATGTGTGGGGCTGACAGTCCTGTCAATTAGGAACCCGCGCTAAATCCCATTCTAGCCCCATGCAGTGGCGGATCCAGGGGAGGGGCCTGGGGCCCCCCTTATTTTTAGACCAAACTGAGGCCTGAAGGGCGGAAAAAAATTTTTTTTGAGACCAAGTCCCCCATCCCTCCCTCATCTCAGGGTCTGGAAGACCGGGCCACCCCCTTATCTGACGGTCTGGATCCGCCACCTCCGTGATCCAAGTGATCTTGACCATAAATTCTGATCCTGGTTTTGCATCAATCACACTAACCCATTACGTAATGCAAGTTTGACAAAACCTTTCCTATCTTTCAGGGTTAATTTAAAGTTTCCTGGACGAGCTTCCAAAGACTCTGCTGCTCCTCCAATTACAATGGCGGCCGAATGACCAGGACCCATCTTTGTTAGAATGTACTCAATACTATCTTTATCAACGGAACACGCACCCATCGCCATGCAATATTCTCTGCTAAACGGGAACTTGAAGTTCACTGTGAGCGTCAGTAGATGAGGATAAATCCCGGGGAACTTTTCCGAGAATCCGGTTCCCTCCCCACAGAAGTTTCCCAATGCTCCCAAACCAATAATTCCATGTGGGTGATAGCCAAAAATATAGTTTTCCTTAGGATCCAATTCTGCCGTTTTTATCAGACGTATTGGGAAGTAATCACAGTAATATTTCCACATCTTACACCTTCTTGCCAGCTGAAAGGAACGTCCCCCGCGACTTGGAGTTCGAGAATTCAAGATGAAGGCCCAGCCAATATAAAGCGCAGCAAAAATACGGGTGTATGCATTCAACAGTAACAACAATAGAAAACAAGTTCCGAAGATGTGTCCAAAGAGAAACATATACACTTGGAACATCACAAAAAACGTCTGAAGTCTCCTTTTTAGCGGAATTTTAAGAGGGGCCCACTCTACCATCTTGAAACCTTCGTCGGTTGATCTGATGCAATTTTTGTTTGTACCCACGTACTCCTCACTCCTCCCAACCAATCATTTTCTCGCATTCGCGGATCGATGTCACACAGCAGTGAGTCCTGCGTTTGCGTTGCGTGACAGAACTTTGGCTTGTCTCTTCTCTACTTTTTTGACTCATTTTTCTTTTGAGTCACACACTAGATCAAGAGCACGCGTGAGGGAAGAGCGGCGGTTAAATGCAGTGCTTTGCAGTGCATATATTAATGCTAGAAATACGTGAATCGCAGGACCTCAGTCGCGAAACATATCGGGGGAACGGCAAGAAATTGAAAGGGAAACTGAAGGCAATAGGGAAGAAAATATATAAATTTTTAAAGTTTCTTAAGCTATCGTTTTCAGCCACGTGGTCATCAGCTTTGCAAATTGCTTGGAATAAAAGATAGTTTTAACATGCGCAAAGAGTTCAATTCCCACAGGATTTCTTTTTTGCACACAAACATGGCCGCTGATTCATTGTTTTGTACACAAATATGGCCGCCGTGACGTCATGTGAAAAAATTCTATATGACATGCTCCGTGACGTCACACACTAGGTGACGTCAGGGCGGACACCAAGACATAGAGATGGGGCTTTCGAGTTTGCAGCTAGCTAAGACCAAGCGCAGTACACGCGCTTCGCGCGCGACGAGATTATAAACTCGCTTCGCGAGAATTATACTCTTGGCGGTTTAAGGAGTTTTTAGCAAGGTGTTGATATCGAGATACAAAAATAGACCTCTTTAACATGTATCATTTTTTCCCATCGCAGACCAGGTTATGTTACCCCAGAAAACCTACCTCGATCCTCCAAAGGCTTTCACAAGGCTAACTACGAAAACGCGATCGCGAGTAACTGGGGACGAGGTAGCCAGAATAAGCAATTTCCTTGAGAGCATCAACCAGGGGCATCAACCTTCAGTTCAAATGGAAATTTTTCAGAGGGTGCGAATGGGGTTGACAGTTAACTAATATTTGGCCCAAAAAATAGTAGTTAACTGATAATTGGCAAAAAATTAGTAGTTAGAGCGGTTTTCACTTGACTGTCGAATTGGGATTGGTTTTGGTTTTGGTTTTGGTTTTACTACGTCCTTTGGTTGGCTAGTGTATTTACTTTGGTTTTGGTTTTACGACAGTCAAGTGAAAACCGCTCTAAGTGATAAATGAAAAGGAATGTTTAGTTAAGATAAAAAAAAAAACCACTGCAAAAACCGTGTACGAACAATCTTGCTCAACGTCGGATCCAAAAAGATCGTGATCAGTCAAAATAGATGACCTATACTCAACCCTACTGGTAATTACATTCATACTGCAGTTTCAGAACACTTTCTTACCAGTAATCATTCCGACAATCATATGCTCTTGATTCCTATTGAAAAACTTAAAAATGGGCGTGATTCTTTCAGGAAAGCACGTGAAGCCCACCTTATCCATAAAGCTAAGACAATTGAGCCTCTGGGCATCAATAAACGTGATGAACTGTAACTATATATAGTATATCTTTTATTTTTTTGTTATCTTGTCTTTTTAGTTGCCACACCATACCACGTCATACTTTCATGCCTTTGTCAGCACTCTTAACTATTTCTCTCCCATTGGTGCAAACAGGGATTGAATTCACCAATTGAATTCCCAAAATTATGGTTCAGTTTTGTTACTTAAGACTATATTTTGGCATTGATAATGTTTCTCGTCGTCGGTCGCAATGGATTGCAAGGATTAAAGAATGGATTGAAACTTAGGCCAACAACAAGATACAGGACATACAGCAACCAGATAAGTACAAGACTGATTCCGATCGGATAGTGAAAGTGCCGAGGAAGGTGACTTTGGAGTAGTTTATGGCAGGACATGCATGACCATATCGGGAAGATCAGTACGAGATCATGACTGGTGCGTCTGGATCTATGAGGCTGGTGTCATATTGATGGTTATACGACTTACATTTTCAGTTACTAATAAATTGTACCAGTGGCAGAGTTCATGTAAATTTATACCTTGATGTTATTAGGATCTACCCCCAAACGTGATAGACTTGCTGAAAGAAGGAAAATTCGGGTTGTGACGGAATAATATTCGCTGTAGGAAAGAGAAAGTTAATAGCTAACCAAAATTAGTAGTTAACTGAGAATTGGCCAAAAAAATAGTAGTTAACTGATATTTGGCCGAAAAAATAGTAGTTAACTGAGAATTGGGTACCCCCATTAGCACCCTCTAGAACATGTCAACACCGTTCATCTAATACAAGTGAACTTCACCTTTAATCTTGTAGACTCCACAGCCACGCAAGAGAAAAAGTATAGGCTGATATTACTTTTAAATACCCGAACTTTACTAATCTCACTAGAAGTTCTCATTGAGAAGGGAAGTGCTGCCGTTAGTTGCAATGCGAATAGGAAAAAGACAGTTTGTAGAACAATTGAACATTACTTATGAATTCTTTTTTATTAAAGTCAATAACTTAGACTTGCTGGCATTATGAAACACTCAGAGCGTAATATAAAAAATAAGCCGATCACGATGACAAATATGCTTACATTCATATAACTCGCTAAGGTTTCAATACCATTTTGTCACGAAATTCCAAAACAACAGCAGTGCTGATAGGCTGTTTTTCCATCGAACAATCATCGTACACAGGATGAGATGAGTTGCCAACAAATAACGTAAAGGCCAAAACTTGTTTATTCACAGTTCAGGTAGATGTACCGCACATGCCGTTCACTTATGTAACTTACAATCCTGATTCCCGAGATAACAATCTGTGTGACAAAAGCCAGGAATACTCGCTACAACTCATCTTGAAACCTAGAATAAAAAAAATAAACCGAAAAAATGTTCCGTACAATACATCTTGAACTGTTCTTACCGTTTAGGCCGTTTAAAAAGAGAGCAAACATCCGATAAACTACGATTTCTGCACAGATCTTACATGAGAGCAAAACAAAATGGCGGGTTGCTCCATGGCGGCAGCTAAGCACTTGCTTAAGAAAACCGCTGACTAAGCAGCGCTACAGTCACAGATTGATTGAACCATCGAACCATGGAACAATTGAACGAAAAATCTCAAATCGCTCAAGAATATGGTCTGCTGCCGGCTGATGCCCGGCAGCAATAAACATTGTCCATTCATTTGTAAAAAAAAAAACTTAGGCTATTTCATTTTGAAGGGTTCCAGAGAAGAAAAATTTTTAAAGACTTCATAAATTATTGTTCTTGATGATCTTCCGCATTTCATTACACTTTTCTTTTTATCTAGTTATTTATCTATTTTATGTTTATGTTATTTTTTCTTTTTATGTAACACCATCTATATAAATGATACTGCAAAATAAACGCTGTTGTACGCATCACGTAGTTAGACATTTCAGAGTAGGCTTAAGTGTACCTGTTCCGCCGAGATTAGCAAATGCTACCTAGCCAGTCTCTTTGTGTCACGTATTTACAAATATATTTCGAATAAAGTTGGGTTGAAGTTTTGAATTTATTCATTTATTGAATGAATGGTCCCCCTCCCCCGCAATTGAAAAGGTTACGTTCAAGCGTGACGTCGTTATCTTCCGCCTCTGTGACTTTCACATGATCAGCCCCGAGCCGTAACATGACAACCTCGTGATTCAGCATTTATCTGTTAAGTTCGAACCTGCAGCCGACTGCCGAGCACTGCCAGCTATTCCTGCAAAGTTAGCTTGCTCACGCGATCTCAAGAACAATGCATCGAATAATTGTTTTGCTTCTGTTGGAGTCAGTTTGCAGTAGCGTTTCGGGGAAGAAGAATGAAAAGTTTATTGTTTCCTCACTGGAAATGGCGGAAGAGATCAACACCATGAACATTGGGTATGGCTTGTTTAAGCGGGCTTAGTTCTATTTTTAAGGCCCGGTTTAGACGCCCAACCTTTCATGAGCCTAACCTAATTCGAGGCCGAACCAAATTATTTAGACGGGCTGAATTGATTCAAACGCCGATCTTAAGTTCAATAGGCGAAAATGGTAAAACTGCTTACAAAATACGTTATAATAATTAATGCATTAGGTTCGGTACATGAAAAGTCCGGCGTCTGAATCAAAGCCGTTCCAAGTCGCTCCAAAGGCGAAATCCCGGCCGAGCTAGGCGAAAAGAACGGCTGAGCCGTTCCAAATTGAAACCGGCGTTGCTAATTGATTCAGACGCCGAAATTTTCATGTACTTAATTTAATGTATACAGTATTAGGTTCGGCTGATGAAAAGTTCGGCGTCTGAACCGGGCCTAATAGTCTCTGCTAATTAAAAGTCCAAGTACTTAGTTTAGTACCCTGCATGATGTACACACAGTCAAACGTACTCAGTGAAGAGTGTCGAAATTTCAATATTACGGAATGTTAAATATTAACATGTCCCTATTCTCAATCTTGTCAAATATTGAAAATTTCGGTTTTTCTCTTTTAACAGTCACTGAAGCTGTTTGGAGGTTCCGCCCAGCAAACTGTAACATGCCATTTACCTTGATTTTTAAAAAGTTTCTGTGGTATCGGATCAAAGATATTGATACTGATACTTATGACTAGACTCTAAAAAACGGGAAACTATTGCTGACGCGTTAATGCAGTTATCATTGTCATATGCGGAAATTGCGTAAAAGATCGGTAAACAGGATGACAGGACATGCAGGATTGCTCTGAGATCCTTCGCCAAGAACAAGAATTGAAAGATCTTGTGCACTGAAGGAGGGGGGCATTGGGATTTTCGGTTTTGCGGTTTTGGCTATTTTTTTAGATCGGTTTTTCGGTTTTTGTTGCAAAAGACATCGGTTTTTCGGTTTTGGTGGTCAGTGCGGTTTGCGGATTTTTCGTTTTTTAGCATCTCGTTTTCGGTTTTCGTGAAAAATACTTGCGCTTTTTCGGTTTTGGTACCCGATGTGGTTTTTGGTTTTTCCCATTTTGTCCTATTTTGGGTTCCGGTTTCTGTTCGATTTGAGCAGCACTTCGGGGGTCGAATAGCCGCGAAACGCCAAAGTTATTTAGAGGAATGCGTGACAAAATAAATGTCATGGTAGGGGATCAAGCGTCTCCATTGACGCCCGGCGAGACTTTGAACTCGCAGACCAGGGCGACCATTTGGTCAGTTTGCGAGCTATGGCTTCCAACTTACCTCCCGCGCCAGCAACGAAAGAAGCAATTGTGGATTGTGTTGCGTTTTTTTACGAGGAGGGGAAAGGCGGCGAGAATTTTCGAAAGAAAAACAAGTTTAGATGTAAAGTGAAAAGGGAAGAGAGAAGCCTGCAGAAGCTTAAGAATAGTGTTTGGTAAGTCAATCGACAATCATTAATGTCATTATACAGTGAAACCTGTATTAAGCGGACACCGTGTTAAGCGGACACCCTCTATTAAGCGGACAGTAGACGAAGTCCCAAAATTTATTTCCCTTATTTACTTTAAATGAAACCTTTATTAAGCGGACATTTCTATTAAGCGGACGCGGACACCTAAAAAGTACGTGAAATAGTCATTTCTATTGTTACCAACCTGTATTAAACGGACACTTGTAATCAGATTCCACTACCCAACATGCCAGACACCGCAAATGCGAAAGATTACCTCGAATTGCCACCCACAACTTTTTCGATTTTTACATTAAAAAACGTTACTTGACGAACTTATTTGATTAGTTCCATAGTACAGTATTTTTTTTTCTATTTCGTTTTGTTTGTATACAGCTTGTTCCACTCATCTGATTTCTTCAAATTTGAGTTGCAATCTATGTTTATGGTACTATGACCAATCGGTCCACTTTGATAAAATCTACGCGAGTTCGCTGTTTGACATCTTGAAATCTCATCTGCCATCCGTTCACACCTATGCGGACGATACGCAGCTATATATATCGTTTAATACCGTTGATAAGACCAGCGAGGCTGATGCTGTGATTGCGATTGAGAACTGTATTCGTGACGTTCGCGCATGGATGAGAGATGATAAGTTAATGCTAAATGACGATAAAACTGAGTTCTTGATCATTGGCACGGAACGACAGTTATCAAAGGTGTCCGTTGACAAGATCAAGATCGGCCAAGCTGAGGTATCGCCTGCCTCTTCAGTGCGCAATTTGGGCACCTGGTTCGATTCTCATCTGGACATGTCGACTCATGTGTCTAAGACTTGTGCTAGCGCGTTTTATTATTTGTACAATATCCGGCACATTAGGAAGTATTTGTCTCGCGAGTCCACCGAGAGGCTTGTTCACGCGTTCATCACAAGCAGGCTTGGCTACTGTAATGGCTTATTGTACGGTGCTCCTGAGTTTCAAATTAAGAAACTTCAAAGAGTCATGAATGCCAGTGCTCGATTGGTTTACTGCGCACCTTAGTATTGTCACGTAACTCCTTTGCTAAGAGAACTCCACTGGCTACCAGTGCGCTTGCGCGTAGATTTTAAGATTCTCCTTGTTACATTTAAGATTCTTCACGGTGTTGCGCCTAGCTATCTTAAGGATCTTGTCTCTGTCTTATCGGACTCACGTTACCAACTACGCCGTAACAATAATGGTATATTGTTAGAAAGGCCTCGGCTAAGAACTAAGAAGACTTTGGGAGATCGCGCGTTATCGATGGCTGCCCCCTTTTTATGGAACAGTCTTCCTCTGCCAATAAGACAGGGAACATCAATGGACTCTTTTAAACGCTCTGTTAAAACATATCTATTTAAGAAGGCTTTTAGTTAGATTATTTATTTATTTATTTATTTTTAAATATTGTAATTTTACCGGGTAATTTTACTGGTTTTTAATTTAGTCATTAATAATATTGTAATGCGCTTTTGAGTATTTTTATCGAAAAAGCGCAATATAAGTATTAAATATTATTATTATTATTATTATTATTATTATTATTATAAAGAAATTAATGCAAACGTATATCGTCAAAGTCTCTGGGAGTATTCTTAACATTTCCACTGTTCATTTGAATAGCATTTGACATCTCATATGACGTTATCTATTGAAACCTGTATTAGGCGGACACTACAGCATTACCCGAGGGTGCCCGCTTAATACAGGTTTCACTGTATTTACATTACAATAGCTTAATCACTATAGTTTATCCCATACATAAAGCTCGTTTACGAAGACTTAATGTCCCGAATAGTGCTAATACATTGAGAATACGTAATATCTAAGCGTACAAGATCGAAGAGAGGTTAAGAGACTCTGTTCACAGGGTAATCAAACACGTTGCACGTTAGACAATCGAGTCTCCAAACTTTCAGGTGTTAGTTATCAAATGGAAATGTTCGATTAGAGATTTTCGATTGAAGTTTCCAGAGCTATAGCTTTTTGCGACTGCAAAATTGCAATTCTAAAGAGGACTTGTGTGCAAATTCTCCTATAACTAGCGGCTTTTCGGAAATTGAGCCGCAAAGTCTGGGCTCGAGAGAGCGGCAGAAACAAAGCCTATGATTTAAGCAGACACAAAAAGATACGAAGGCTTCAGACAAAGTCCATGACATTCACAAATACTTTGGTGAAATTAGTGTTAGTTTAGTTTGCTCTGTATGCCCCACTTGTCACCATTGTATCGGTTTTTGACGGTTTTGTATGCGGTTTTCGGTTTTGGCCGAATTTTTTTGCGGTTTTGCGGTTTTGGATGATTTTTTCCTTCGGTTTTGCGGTTTCTAATATACCCCAATGCCCCCTTCCTGAAGGCACCCCACGGTCGAGTATCGGTCGACACGTTATACGACATATATATATCGGCCAACTCTTCGTCGATGTCTCTGCCAACATTATTACTGTATTTTAGGCGGTCGAGTGTCGGTCTTCAGGTTTACCTATGGGTCGACCGCGTATCAACTGATATGTCGACCAATCGTGTTGGTCGGTATGATAATTCGTCCACTTATCGATCGACAGGCCAACGACATGCTTGGTGGACTCTTCTTCTGGGGTTATATTTTCTTTATTTTTTTTAGGGTTTTTAGAGTATGACTAGTGTCCGTGTGGCCTGTTTGGCAATTCTTAACGAACTCGGGCGAAAACGCTTGCTATAGAGGATAGTGACAGTGTCCGCGCGAGTCTTTTGTTAAACAAGATGCTATGTGAGCGTGCACTTCGGCGTCCTCGTTGTGGAATTAATTGTGAATGCGGAGGAATGGTCAGAAATCATATTTTTCCGGATACCCTTCCGCACAAATACCCTTACTTTTCTCCTTTGAGTAACAGATGTCTTATGTCTGCTAGTAGGAGGGGTCATCTCCTCTAATATCCTGTTTCAAATTCTGTTATGAAGAACCTGTATGCTATTACTTTTCGTCAAATTCCACGTTTCGGTTATAATTTCTTTCATAACTGATAAATAATTTGCGCACGAACAGATCTCAGTTCCACTTCCTTTATTTCCTCTACAACAACACTTTTCTTATGTACAGTTTCCTCCACACGTTCTCCAGCAACGTGACTAACATCAGTACACTCCGTCCCTTACAAACTTGCTGAAAATGCACAATCTCCACAACATCGCAACATAAACTTTGTGAAGAGCAATAACATACAGTACAAAAACAAGTATAAAAACACCTACTCTTCCAAACAACACTAAAAGAAGAACAATGATAATGAAGCTTATCACAACGGTTACGAAACCACGGTAACTGCGTTTTGCTTCTCGTTGTTGACAATTTGTCGCTTTCTGAATCGCTTCGTCTTCACGCAATGCAAACGACCGTACCTTTTCCTCGATCTTCCTCTTTCGAATCACTCTTGCTGCAATAATCTCCAGTAATCAAAATCTCTTCACTCTCAAACTTTATACACATTTTTGTCCCCCAATTTTTTTCTTGAAAGCATATAACTTGTGTTATCTTGACTTCCTTGAAACTGATTTCGAGATACTGGCCTCACTTCGGAAGCAAACTGCAAGTTTACTACATTCTTTAGCGTTGCAAATCCTTTAATAATTTGTGCTCCGCCTCAAATCTTTATTGTAGCCGAAAGAACTGGAAGTGATCTTGCGAGATCTCCAACCCATTCCGGTGTCACTATATCAAAACTCAAAACAAGCCCACAAGTAACAAACTCGCCTGTCGAACTAATTCGGAAACAACTTCGGGACATCCAAATGCAACTTTGAAACATTCCTGGGCTGCGCGAATCGTTAACTTCGCGCACCGCCGAAGTAATTAAAACGTCCGACTCTACATACCATAAAGGTAGCAACACTGGCGATTTCGACCGAGTGTCGACGGGCATATACCGACTAAGTATCGACTGCGTATTGGCCAATATTTTGGCCGAGTATTTGCTGACATAACGCTCGACATGTCGACGGTCTTTTGACCGCGTGTCAACTGATATATCCGTAGACTGAGTGTTGACCGGTACTCGGCCGAGGGGTGCCCAAAGTACACAAGATTATACTTCACAACTGCAAATATTGGTGCAATGAAAATAAAAGTTATAGCTAAATGTATTGTTCTCCCTTCATAAATAAAAATGAAGTAGTATAAGGGGAGGATACCAAAGAGAGGGAGAGACAATGCAGCTAAAATGGAAAAAAGCTTCCTTAAAATATAATTATATTAATTTTTTGTTTTACAGTCAGTCTAAAACGTGAGAGGCACTTTGCCACCAAAAGTGAGCAATCAGGCCGAGACGCTTATTGTCCCCGGCAGAGGTTTGAATTGTAACCCTACAACCGAAGTGTGTTTATAGTCTCCTGGAAAATTTGGAAGGGGTCCTGAGTCATTGTTCTTGATACCCTCACTTAATTTCAAACCACAGTTATTTCCTGCCACAGTATATGATTTGTCTTAATTAGTTTCAGACCTAAACCAAAATCCCATACTTAATATCAGTTAGTTTAGTTATTATCATAATTATCAGTGTAAGTATATTAAATACTAAAAATTATTTTATTGTACTGAGTAGATCTGCTGTTTGTCATATGATGCTAATTTGTATCTGCAGATGGAAGGCAACTGTTTATAAACAATTCGCTGGCATGGATTGGTCGGATGCTAAAAAGGTGCTTGGCAGTTATGGTCCATGGCCCAAAGATTCTCCTCCTAAACTTGTTAAACAGGATGTTGCTAATGAAATTCCCGACAGTTTTGATGCTCGTACAAAGTGGCCTGGCTCCATTCACGAGATTAGAAATCAGGTACAAAGTAGTAGAAGTAATAACAGCAGTGTTTCTGGAATGGCTCAAAATTTCAGAAAAGTGTCAAGTAATCAAATTATTCATGATGACAATGACTTACTTTCATGATGACTTTAGTTTGATTTTGTTGTTCTTCCATACACATTGAAAAATTACTAAACCAACATAAGATTAACCGGAAACATCAGGGAAGTAGCCCTTAGGTCAAACATAATATAACTACCATCAATGCAATGGCGCAGTACAAACCATTTGGTTGTAGATAAACAAACTTTTAATGCTCGATTTTTTTTTCATTCTTAGGGTGATTGTGGAAGTTGTTGGGCCTTTGGAGCCTCAGGTGGGTTAATGGTCAATATTAGTCAAGTTCTTTTACATTGGTGAAAAAACTATAGTTAATTTATGTCTAATTTTGTTTCTATGTTTTGTTTGTTTAATGCAGAAGTACTTTCAGACAGGTTTGCTATTGTGAGTAGCAATCGAATTAACGTGGTGCTGTCAGCTCAGCAGCTTGTTGACTGTAACACAGTGAATCATGGCTGTAACGGTGGCTGGCCCTTAAAGGCGTGGCAGTACATGTCCGAAGTTGGGTGAGTGGATTGGTTCCTGAAATTTTAATGTACAGATTTATATATATATATATGCCCAAGGATTGTTTATAGTATTTTTGGAGGTTACCATGACTGGATCTCAGAGTAAAAGTTCAACGATAATTTTTTAAGCTCTAGTTATCTAGACAATAAAACTTAAAAATTTAGCTTAATCCTGGGCTAGATCAAACCATCTGTCATGGAACCGAGAGGTACCCATTGCGCCTCGTGTAACTCAGTTTGCTTTCCTCTTTTTATTTGTCCAAAGCCTTCTGACTGTACAGTGCTATGGTGAATACACCGCAAAAACTGGAACCTGTAGGTTTAATGGATCATCTATCACGCAATGCCCCAGTGGCTACGGAACACCCAGATTCTACAAAGCAGAAAACGCATATACTGTCAAACAATCCGTATGTAAAGTCCTTCTTTGGTCACATGTATACTCATTTTTTTTAAATAAGAAGATAAAATAATATAAAATATTGTAAAATAAGAGTCACAAAGGAACAGTTCTACGGGATGTTTGTAAGTCTTGCTGTTCAATTTTGTTCGTTTGCAACTACCCAATTTTTTATTTGTAATACAAGTTCATTCGACTGCAAAACGTTTAACTCGTTAATTTGTGAAATACATTTATGGGCGATGTACTAAAAGGCTTTTAATTGTATTGAACAGAAAAAAAAAAACAGGATCAATGTTTTTCTTATAACTTACATTGCAGTACCTGCTACTATTATGTAGGTCTGCTTTTTTTTGTTTGTTTGTATGCCTTGACTGCTGTCATCATCAAACATTCTTTTGGTTGCGATCTGTCTGGTTTTCCACAGTAAGTTTGCGATGAATCCAACCAGCTGCTCTCTTCAGCACAACTCTCTTCTTTTACTTAGGTTGAAGCAATTCAGACAGAAATTATGACCAACGGACCGGTTGAAGGTACTACACATTAATGCTAATAAATGCAGAGAAGGTTATCTCAGTCAAAGAAAGCATGAAAAGTTCAGGCTTGCCGGGATTCGAACATTAGGGACTTTAAGCAAAGATTGCGGAAGGTTCTAGTACGGTGACCCGAAGTAATTTTATTTTTCGCCACCTGTCAATGCCTCAAGTCAGGGAGTTTTAGATACCTCGACGGCTATAGCGGTGAAAATGTCGCTTAAAAGTGTATTCGTGTTCTTTTATTCTTCGATATCCCTTATGAAATCCTCTTTCTCATTTGCCGAGGAAACAGGTTACATACCGGAAGATAACGCCACAGTGACCGGAGGCCGCATATGGCCCAACAGCCACTCCGAAGGAAGAGGCTGGTAGGAGATAGGTGCTATCAGCTTTTTTGGGGGGCAGCTACCGAGGTACACCTCATCCCTACACCGAGGAAACAAAAAATGAGCAGCGCTGCATCGTATCTGGTGCAGAGGTTAATAGGGACTTTAAGCAACGACTACGGAAGGGTCTAGCACGATGACCGGAAGTATTTTTCCCGCCACGCGCCAATGTCTCAAATTCAAGGTACCACGGCGGCCATAGCGGTCAAAACGTCGTTTTTCAATAAAAAGTATATTCGCATTGTTTCATTCTTTTTCGCAATTATCACAAGTCGCTTATTTTGTCAAATGAAGGCAAACTCATAGGGGAAAAAAGTTCGTCTTGGTTTGTTTACGTCCTCAATAAAACGTGAAGTTAGGCATTTCCACGTCGTGGTCGTGAAGTGATGGCAAAGAAATGTTGATAAAACAATGAGATGCAAGTGCAAGTTGTTGATTTGCTAATTAAACTCACTGACTGGCCGTACTACGCTTCCCGAATACGTAGAAGATCATGGCGGGCCATAGTGTCTTGTACGTTAAGTACTTAGTTGCATTTTAGGTGCTTAGAACGCCAGTGTATATTTGAAACAGAATCGTAAGATATACGCATTTTATCCTTTTTGGTCATCCTTGGAAATTTCTGAAGGTTCATTTTTCGATCATGAGCCGCAAATTTCGGTGTCAAGCACGACACCCAAGTGAAAAATACAGTCAAAGACGCAAACTACAATTGACGGGAAAGGTACTTTCCCTTAAACAGAGTACCCTTGGGGGATTCCAAAGTTCCTGTTAGACCTTCAGTACAAAATGTTCTCTCCATAGCAGAGAGGAGTTCTTTTTCAACTGAGCTGTCGATGATTTCTACTTCCGGTTACTTTGAGTAGTCCACGACGATAAACAACTACTGTTCCGCCGTTGGAAAATGGGCCGCATAAATCGGCTGAGCCTTTTTTACTCAAGATCCTTTAGGTTTGGGAGACACTTTTAAAGGTTCGCGCTAAGTGTTATTGACGATACCTTGGCTGGGTATACAGTCAGTGATTCGCCTCTCAACAATTTTGTCGCTTCCTAGGAACCATACCTTTGAGTGAAGCAGCTTTTTAGTTTAACAATTCTCAAACCTTTCAAGTCTGATTATGGAACCCTATCTTTTTTCAGCTGATTTCACGGTGTACCAGGACTTCTATTCGTATCGCAGCGGTGTTTATATTCATACCAGTGGGCAGCAAGTTGGAGGACATGCCATCAAGATGCTCGGGTTCGTCGGGTCACTTATTGCTAGATTATTGATATGATTGTTATTCTCTATCTTTATGTTAAGAGGATTCTACTTTTCTATATCACGGTTTAGCTACTAGAATAAGATGCGGGATGCAGGCAAACTATCATTTCAAGAAGAAATTCTATTTGTGTGTGTGTGTGTGTGAAATTCTACCCATGCTGACTGACTCATCAGTCTCGGCAAATTAAACAACTAGTCAACGGCTTAAATAATCAAATGATAATTATTATTAGTCTTTAGACAGATTTGATACTCAACTCGTAGCTGAGCCCTGGGATCTGGCATTGAGCTGTTTTCTTAGACGTGAAAGTTTGTATTACCACCAAAGAGAGCAAAAATAACAGCCGTCTTCCAGAAAACCCGTCGCAAATAAGACGCAAACGTCTTGACTAAATGACACAAAAAAATATGTTTGCGTCCAAGATAAGGCGCACATTATATGCTCTTATAACCTGATGGTAAAGTTTTTGTCTTATTTAAGACGCGTCTTTTGTTCTATGTCTCCAGTAGAAATGGCCCTATTCAGTAACGTGGGTAGCAGTGCACAAGCCTACAATCCTATCCATTGGCGCTTCATATCGGTCAAACCGACTGGTTTCTAAACGCTAAGCTTTAAATTAACGATTTGTTTTCGATAGCCAGCTGTGGATATAACGGAACACAAGCGAGGAGACCCGATCGTGACCTTCAACCGTCTCGTGATTGTAACTATTACTAAGCTATCAGTAATGCAATGAATTATCTTTTGAAATCGTTTTAATCTGTTTTTTTAGATGGGGTCGGTCCTCAGAAGGCGTTGATTATTGGGTATGATTTTTTGCTTTGTTTTGGTTTTTTGTCGTAGTGTTAATTATATATTATAGAAGGTGTGTTGACTGATAAGGTAGGCCGTAAGGTAGAGTTAGGGTTTAAGGGTTAGGAAGAAGGAATTAATACTTTGTGTGTGTTGTTGCACATCTTCCAGCTGTGTCGTTTTTCAGACGATGCACATTGCTTTCCACTTCACCAGTTACTTTGCCTTTGAACAACTTCGATGAAGGCTAGGTGTCGTTTTGACGACCAAACATGCGTAAAACTTGACAATTTTTGAGATTTGATTCATTAAAACGAAAAACAGAAGGGATCTCGTCAAGAATATAGTTGATTCCTCTCTACAACGGCCACCTTGGGGACTGAAGAAAGTGGCGATTGTAAAAGAGGTTGAAACAAGAGTGAATATATGGACTGTCCGCCAAAAAAATGGCGGTTGTAGAGAGGTGGCCGTTAGTGGAGTTTGGACTGTATTTTGCCTAATAGTATATAGAGGATATTACACGGTGGCGAGAAGATATGAATTTTATGTTCGAGGGGCAAGAACAATATCTCACGAGTGAGCGAAGCGAACGAGTGAGATATTGTTCTTGCCACGAGAACATAAAATTCATATCTTCGAGCTAACGTGTAATGTTCTTTTTATTATATGGAGAAACCAATTCAACAAAAGCAAAAGGCGGGAATCGTGACGTCATTGAACGATACGACACTCACAAAGGTGACATACGGAAAATACGCCACTCGGGTCCCGGATGAAGTGGCGTATGGAATCTACGAGTGGTTTAGTTCCCAGTAAAACACTCTCCTCCATATAATAAAATAAAATATGCCTTGTTTTTAGATTTGTGCCAATTCCTGGGGACCCAAGTGGGGAATGGATGGTGAGTGTTTATTTTCTCTGCGTTGGTAGCGTAGCATTCAAATATTGAAATACTACCCGTTTTGATTGTAAGTTAATTATATTTGCACTTAAACTATGTATTTATTTTTAATTACCAGGATTTTTCTACATTCGCCGAGGCACAAATGAGTGCGGTATCGAAAGTGGAGTAACAGCTGGAATTCCTGCTCTGTGAAGAGAACAAAATCCACTTTAAAGTGTAATTTAGTTTGTTTACAGTCGAGCCTCTTCTGTGATGACCATAAATACAATACTTAGTGTCTTCTTTCGAAGAGGTGTGACTGTATAATCTGAAATTTATGTTCATATTTTTAAGGAATTGATCTTTTCACAGTTGTATGAAATTGTATAGTCGCCTTGTCGAATTAAACAAAAAGAAACAGGTATAAGCCATTTTGTCGTTTATCTCTCGAAAATCACATTACTATTAATTGGCAGACTTCAAAGGTGTTCTGTTGGTCTTCGTGTACCGTGACTGTTGTGGATTAGTGGTTACCCATGGTTACTGGTAAACTCCATGTACTGAGTATTAGGCGTTTATGGAAGGAAAGGGGGACGGATTATATTCAAGAAGACCTTAAGTGGAATTCTTAGGTACCAAAAATGACAAAAAAGCTGCCAAACGCTTGTATTTTTTAGTGCAATTAAAACGTGCAAAAGTATCACCCGAAGAACTGGTTCAGTTCGATGTAGCATGCATCCAGTCTGTTTAACTCCATGGCTGCCAGTTTTTTTTATTTTAGTCTTCCACAATATCTAAGTTTACAGTTTTGAACGGATACAGAAACGTGCCCTGAGGATATTGATAACTTTTTCCTTGCGAAGTGCACTACTCAGATGCCCTGTCACGTTCAGGCCTTGTTACGTTAGGGAAAAGAAGGACAGCGCTGTGTAAAAAACTTTTTAACAAAATTGTAGAAAATCCCATTGATGTTTTGCACCCTCTCATACCATTCAACGAGGGACCCTCTGAGTACCTTAGGAACTCTAGATCATACTGTGTAAAACCATGCAAGAACAATAGGTGCCGTGATACCTTTATTAACAAATGCGCAGTTATTTTATAACAGTTCATAGTTAGTCTAAGATTTTATATTTTCGTAGTGGTAGGATTCATATAGTTAGCATGCAACTAGTTTTGTAATAATATTTCATAACTTTTTTCTTTACATTGTAAAACTTATCAATTCAGTCCATACTGCTAGTAAGGTATTCAATAAACCATTTTACTTCTACTTCTGAAAGCTACTCCACAGTCGTTATCGTTGGTCGTTTGCCGGATTTTTACTATAACCCCACTTTTAAGTCCTATTTAACATGTAATTTGTTTGGTAAATATGTTGTTTAATGATGCAATAACAAGGTTACGTGTTGGCCACTTTTATCTAATGTGTACGTATTTGAATTTATAATTTAGTGGATTAGTACATGACACCATAATTATCAATGTTGATACCAGACGTTGCTCTGGATGGCTGCCCCGTCACTGTTAAAAATCGTTATCATGTTGTTATTTGGGTCTGAGTTAAGTTAAGACACCCCCTGTAAAGAACAGCAAATGATAGACAGGGGTGTTGTTTCCTAGGGGCGGCTCAGCGTGTTTAAATTGGTGGTGTGGACCTGATTTAGTACTTCTTAGTTTTACATATCAGCCGTTAATACATGCAAGTTTATGTTCATTGTGTTAATTGTGTAGCGACGTTGCAGTGAATTGCGTATTATTTTGAGTAAGCTATAATTGCTCTGTGCGGATACACGATAGACTGAGGTGGTTTAATCATCGCTAATCCATTTGATTCGGGCAAAGCTTCTTCGTTTCCTTCTTCGAAGGACGATGAGATTTGATTTTCCCTAGGTTAGTATGTTATTCTTAATCGATTGATATTTACATATATATAAACTCAATCCAATGCATGAGTCAATTCAGTTAATAACGCAAGCAATTCGGCGCTAGCGAATACTTTGTATGACATCCATACCAGCCAGGCAGTAAAATACATACTCAGATACTTCTGTGACAGCTGCGTGTAAACTCGTGCAGGTAATACCGAGTCCAACGTTCATTTAAACCAAACCGGTCTCCTAATACAGTCGCTCAATTCTATTTAGCTAAAGGATAAGCGTACAATCGCTATTTACAATGCCTACAAAAGTACGATTGAAGAAGTGATTTGCATGCTTCAGAAGCCAAACATTAAGCAAAGAAAAAGTGATGCTAGTTTCAAAGAAGATTCCTTACTTTCATCAGACTTTACAGGTTTCTTCGCTACTGCCAAAAAATTGGCTTTACACCAGATTTGCTCGACGGGAATTCGGATGAAAGAAAGTACAAACTAGGGGCAAATCAGGTACGAATTACCGAATTACCCCCTCAAGGTGCGAATACAGCATTTTACCTTCTTTGCTTCTAATTTGCTCCTTGTCTACCTTTTTTTCTGTTTTCATCATATCTGTCCGCCCCAAGAGTTAATTTACGTACTTGGCAAGTTTTGTGTTTTGTCGTCTATATTTTAGGCATTGAACTCAAGATTTCTTGACTATTTTATCTCTTTAAAAATGAACTCCAATCTTATGGCTTTTGAAAGTTTCAAATTGTGTCATGATGCACATTTTAGTTTTTGTGCTCGATAGAAATACTTTTAGTTAATATATTGTTTAAATTGTTTGTGGTGGGATTTTTTTTACCTTTTTGTAAGATAACAGACAAGATATTACGGAGCTTCCTAGAGTACCTAAAAATATGTCTTATCGCTGTTTCACCTTATTATTCAAAATTTTACTTATGACAGCGCCATTTACATAAAAAAGCCAACAAAACTTGCTTAATTAAAAACAAAAATAAAACCAGTAACAGAAAACAAAACTGAAGGGACTTACTTTTGCTTTTCGGTTCAAGATAACTTTTACATTCCGGTTAAAGTCGACGAAATTCAATAAAAAAATAAAAATCATGTTTTTATATCAAAGTAGGTTTTATTAGTTTTAAACGTGATGTTTGGCTGTGAGGTAAATGGAACGCTCCGAACTTCTTGTCCTTTGATGATGGCGACAACACAACAAAGTCGTCTCTCGTTACAGATTATAAAAAAAAATGAGTTACGTGAGAATACAAACTTCTTAGTTTGACTCATTTAAAACGTTTTGCCAATGCTTTTAAGTGAAGATAAAGAAAGGAGCTAAATAATGTATTTGCCATTTGGAAGGTTCATGGTAAGCACGTGAAAGCCTAAGCTTTCCTAACCAATCCGATGAAGGAGGCGCACCCACTTCTATGTAATATAATGCTTTAAGCTCTCAATCTGAGCCTCAAGGTTTTTGTATACTTTTTCTTGGCTGACAAGTTTACATTATATAGGTGATTAAAATCGTATTGAAGATAAGGCTTATATACCGAAAAACTGAGATTTAAGTGCGCGGTCCACAAAGAGAAAGTTTCAGAAAACTCGAGAAATAGCCTAACCTATGCTGACAGATGCTTCAGTTGCCTTATATTATTGTTATTGTTGTTGCTGTAAACGTGGAGCGTATGGTCATTTTGTTGCTGTTGAAGTATAACAATTTATTATGCTTAAGAAATAACGAACATTTACAGTTTAAAGAAGGTTGACTTTGTATGCTGACAAAACGAACAAGGTTTTGTGGTGGAATTGTTGTCGAACCAAACTCAATAATATATTGCATTGTTAAACAACCTGCCTGGCTTCGGTCTGCAGGATCCGGTCTTAGTTCTTGTGCAGTGCTTATATCAGTTTGGATCCACCTGTATAAATAAACGTCACCAATACTATAACATGTCTCCACTCAAACTGATCAGTGTATGTCCGGTATATAAAGTAATTTCATTTCTGATTTTGAATAACACAAGGAACTGACACCCGTGTAAAAGGGCCAAAAATACTTATTATCTGAATACAGGTTAAAATATAGTAAACTGTTTACAACATCATTGAAGAACAAGGGTACAGTTTTAATATGGAACTGACCAATGGAACACTATTAGGTAAGCACGCTTGTTGTTTTATTTCATTTTTTTTTTTTTTTTAAAGTAAAAGTAAAATAATAATTTGCAAATACAAACTTTTGTACTCCAAGACCCTCAAATTGAACTTGGAACGTCTAAGAACCTTAAATTTTGTATCCTAAATGACTAACATAATCCGGCGGTTTAGCGCACTCAATTGTTACTTTTAGACCTTTGCCAATGAGTGATTTTCGCCGGGCATCAGTGACGGAGACATTTCTATGAAGCTTACAATGCGCATAGATATTACTTGATTTATACGCGGAGATCTTGCCATATACAGAAAGTAAAAATCAACGATTCCTGATGGAAAGTCGCGCGTATTAGAAAACCGTCGCGAAGGATCTGGCTTAGGTAAAAAGGCATAATTATTGAACAAAATATTTCCCACTGACAGTTAAAAAGTAATCCACTTGATTCATTTAATTTGAAGATTCAGAAAAAAAATCTATAAGAACAATAGACAAGAAAATAGAACGTATTTGGTTATTAGCTTCTGTGAGCTTCTGTTGAACAGTGACGAAAGGAAATCAAACTACAGGAGGTTAACATGCTTTGTCAAAACTACAGCCTAGTTGCATCAATTCTTCAAAGGCTCGCTAATCTGGTGTCATCAACTTACAGCAGATCCTGTAATGAAACTTTGTGCACTTTTAAGCCGAATGAATACATTTATTCAATAAACCTGATAATGGATAAGTTCGGTTGTATGTGGAATTGACAGGCACCAATTTTTTTGTAATAAAAATGCAAATCGGCCTTTCCTGCACCTGTCTGTCAAAACACGGCTTTCTTTCAGTTTTACCTCACGGTAAACATTTGTGTTTGGAAGCACGCCATCACTGACATGCTATTCAAGACCCTTCAGGACGACCTCCTGGCTCAAATAAATATAATTATATAAATATATCAAATCACCATTTTTTTATTTCACTGTGATTGCAATGTGAAAAATATGATCTCCAATTTTGTCCTTTTTGGCGAAGTCTTTCTCGATACGTGCTTTAGGTCATTGGGTTTTCCTTTTACATCACTACCTATTATTTTATTCCCTGGGTGAAAGTCACTTGTGAAATCAAATCCTCATATCAATCTTTTTCTTTTGTAAACGCAGTTTGATAGCCTCATTTGACGCAGCGAAAATTGAAAATCTAAGAACACATAGCCCTGAGTCGCAATCCTCGCTGTCCTATTTACTCATGTAGTTGGTTAAAATTGGTCGATCCGCAGTTTTTAAATATCCGATTTTATTCTGGAAATGCTGAAAATTGGTCTAATTTAATTACAGTAATTCAGGCCTTTTTTTCATGATCACTTTACCTACGCACAATGGTAATTTGATTTTTCTCCTTGTAGACTAACGTGCAAATTAATTGTTTAGTGCTATTTGCGTCTATTAGTATATTCCACCTTCAAACAAGTAGCAATGCTTTGCTGTCTTCATAAGAGGCATTTAATGAACAAAGTAAATGTACGTCATTATACGTCATGAGTCATCCCCTCCAAATCACTGCTTTAGTTACTTCAGTATTTTGTGGTGAGTTAAGGTCAAGAAAAGGATGAATCTTAGCACTGTCTTAGGAATATTATTATTAAGAGATGAGGTTTCGTTTCAACATGTTCAGTTAACGAAAAATTCAAATATATCGTTCCCCTAACAACGAAATAGTTCATTGGTCGCTAAATTGGCTAAATTTCTGCAAGTTTATCTCCGCTCCGCGAGGCCATAATAGTGAATTTTCAACAGGAAAAATGGACCTTTGATATTAAAGTGACGCCTTTGAAAAGACAAGGTCTGACGTTTGTCTGTTGAAGTCTGATAATCAAAAATGGCTATACATGTGTCACTTAAGGATGCTCTCTTTAGAAAACTTCATTAATGTTTCACCAAGGAAGTCCAGAAAAAAAAGGGAAATAAGTATCCTTAAATCTCATTTCGAAAAACCTGATTTTGATTATCATTTTTAATCTTACTACTTTTACATTTTACAGTGACGTTTTTAAGCTATTATTTGGACTCGCTGTCTTTTTAAAGCATGCTAAAAGAAAACAATTTTCACCTTGATAAACACCTTTTTCTCGTTTACATAAAAAATCTTTCCGCAGGCAGACGAGTTTCGGAGTGGTGAATGCTTTGAACCAACGTGTCATTTCATAAGTAGGTGGAATATGAGTGGAATAATATGAGTGGAATATGGATGAGTGTAACTCTGAATACGAACGTTCGACGGTGGTCATCTATAGAGTCAAAGTGAGTGTTCAACTTACCTTGTCTCTGAAGATGACTCTGTCAACAACAGTCCTATTCAGGACTACACTCACCCGGACGATCATATTTCACCTACCTTAATGTTATATGCACAGCATTCATGGAAAATAGCTCTAGTTTAGTGAAATTATGAGTAGTGTTAGTATTATTACTGAACATACTTTATAGATACGTATTAATTGTTATTAGAAATTATTATGTTGTTGTATTTTATATTGTACCGAACTGATGAATTTTTTACCGTGTTAGTAAGTAAAGATTTAATTGATTGATTTGAATGACCTGTGAGTGAAGGTTATTTGAAATAGGAATGGCTACAGAGTCTTAATAGCAACTCACTAATTGACGGATCATGAACTCCTTTGTTGAACAGTAAACAGAAATATTACTTTGTTCTATCCTTTTACATGCACCCACTCATACTAATGCTGTCATGACGTCATAGATATCTTCAGCATAGATTGGCTTACATTTCTACGAAAAAGAATCTTCTTTATGATAAACACTTATTTATCATGAGACTCTCATAGCGATTCATAATTTTACTTTCACTGCTCCTTTGGTACTGTTTTTTTTTTTCACTTTTAGGCGAGACTCAAGCATCACTAACGAAAGCTTTAATTTTATAATTTAAATCTTGCGAGGTTACCTGCCCCGGTCGTACTTCCCTACTTATTCTCCTTAGTATAGTGCTTGTGTTTGAACATTACACTCTGTTTCGTTTACTAGGGCGTTTGATAATGTTTATGGTGATTTGAACGAGATAAAAAGGAAAGCCTAATCGGTATTTTTTTTCACTCCGTTAATTTTTGTCCTTTTTCAGGGTCTCCATTAAAAGACACAAAAAACTCTTCAGAAGCTATAGAAACTGAAAGTGAGCGTCAAGCCTCAAACTGGGAGGCGATGAGTTACAATCCTGTTCTTCCTTGGGTCATTGCCTATTCAGTAGTTGCTCTAGCAATTCTTCTTGGGAATGGCCTTGTAATCATATCATTTGGAACAAAGAGAGTCCTTCGAACTCACACAAACTTCTTCATCGTTTCATTGGCTGCCACTGATTGTTTTGTTGGAATTATTTCAATTCCATGGTGGGTTGTACTACTGACTGTGAGTCGCCAGCATGGAACTGATTGGTATATATTTCTGCATGACATCTGGGTAATATTTGATATCTTGGGTGGTGTTGGCTCAATACTGCATCTTGTCGCCTTAAGCTGGGACAGACTTTGTGCCATCGTTTGGCCTTTGAGACATCGCATCTACAGCACTAAACGATACTTGTTTGCCTTGTTGTTGATTTGGTCGTTAGCGATACCAGTCGCCGTGTGTTCCAAACCAGGAATGAAATCAGCACCGAAGGCGTACAACATAACTGTCATTGTACTCTTTTTCTTTGTTCCACTATGCATTATTTGCGCTACGCAAGCCTTTGTAATAATATCTCTTCGTAAAAACAAGATTCAGAATTCTTATAGGCATAAAAGAAGTCTTCGTAAAGAGGTTCGAGTAGCCAAGACAGTGATTGTCATGATTGTGTTATTTGTCATTGGATGGCTCCCCTTCTTTACACTGTCCTTAATTAGTTACATCAGATCACAGTTGTTTCAGCCATCAATGCAGGCCATCTTTGCTGTTAAATTTCTCCAATATAGTAACTCTGCAGTTAACCCTGTGCTATACGCTCAAAAGTTCCCGCACTTTCGCAAGGTGTTTACGGCTCTACTGTGTCCGTGCAGAAAAGCAGGCAACAAGGCTAGAAACATCGGGGAAAGTTTTAGAACGACCTTTTCTACCCTGAACCCTGACTCAATTAGGAAGAGAAGTATTAAAGCATATCGGAATAGAAACTTGCTGCAGCCTGTGGTTTCTCAAGCTAGCAGCTCCAGTCCTGAATCTTTGGACGTCGGTCCACAGAATGTCAGTGAAGAAATCGGACTGAATGGGAACAGTTCTTCCTGTAGTTCTTGAAAAGAAACGAGATTTTTTTGGCTAAAGTTTTAACTGAGTACCTGCTGTTAAATCAGGTGCATAGGGAAGAAACCGGGATGAGACGCATAACGTTCTTTAAAGCAAAGGTCAGAAAATATAGAGCATTGAGTGACTAGAGTTGAAAAGTCGATTTCTTTCATTTTTTTTGTCCATAGATAGCTATTAGATAGATAAGAAACGTGATGTAAATTGTTTCCTCCAAAGCCTTTTATTTGCCAGAGTTAGGGGGATAACAATCCCCCAGCGGTTTTCGAGGTCGGACTCTCAAAATAGGGTTAGGCTTAGGGTTAAATAGGTATGTTTCAGATGAATGTCTAATTGTGTGATTTAACTAGGATAAAAAGAATTTGGAGTTATACCAAATCTTAAATTTTGCCGTCGAAAATGGGTATAATAAACTTAAGTTTTTGTTATCCTAAAAACCTATTCCTCATTTTTGAATTATTTAAGTTTGACGAGTCTCGTTACTACACTGAACGTATTTTCTACAGAAAGAAAAGGAGTTGTTCCGTTGATGGGAATGTCCAAATTTCTCTGTGCGGCTTTGTTTGCGAACGCGAGGAAAGTTAATGTTAGCGAATTTCAGGTTAAAAATTGGGCCATTCTGAGACTCCGACTTTTTAAAAAGACGAACATTAATTATTATGATGACGATGATAGTTATACACGTTACTTTGTATCCACAAGTAATCAATGGAATCAACAAATGATAGCAATTCCAGCTAAGTTTTAGTCAACCAATGAAAAAGCATGCCATCATTCAGAGTTTTATAAGCGCCTAGTAAATACCTCTCAAATCGGTTATACTAGAGATAACATCGAATAACACACAAATAGAAAGTTACATGATCTTAGCAAAATACGTTAGTGCGATACCGGTACGCCCCAAACTACTGTTATACACAATAAATCTACCGTCTTTCTTCATTTTATTATGAATGGGCAAAATATCCTATGTGAAATGCGCTTAGAAATGTTTGTGTGTCAGTGTGTATAGAGGAGAGGGGGGGGGGGAATGGGAAAAAACGAAAGAAGGGGCCAGTGAAAGTAATAGAGAGATTAAGATTCACGTTTACGCCAAACGGCAAACGTGAATTTGTACCACGTGACCAAGTTTTCCCCTTATTTTTCGTTTACTGTTTATTGCTTCTACACAAAAATAAGTGGTTTTATGCCAGTTTTATCCAAAGGAATCGTTCTGGACTGTTTTTATCTGCTTATTTTCTATTTTGAGAAATTCTCAACTGACGTTTGCCGTTTGCCGTGTGCCGTAAACGTGAATCTTAATCTCTCTAATAACTGAAAGTTAAGCCTGCGAGCAAGTTTTCGGGGGGTGGGGGGCGTCCCATTTTTTCTCCCCCTACCCCTGGGCTCCAAACAGAGAGCTTGCTGCAGGCAGTTTAGCGGTTTTCTTATCAGGTGGTTTAGTACAGCAGTGTGATTTACATGTTTCATTGATGAAAATAAAAACTAGTATATTATGATTCAGGCTGAACACATTATTTTTATGTTAATTAAATGCTCTTGATTGTTTTTCTTCCTTGTCTTGTTTTTGGCGATATTTTAATTTGTCCGATCCGAAAAACTCTTGTAACGGATTAACTGTCCATTACTTTATTTCAAAATGGTAAAAAATCCGTTGTTTTTGTATTGATTTTCTTCTCATCTGTTTTTCTTGTTTTTGTTTTTTCACATGATTCTGCGTTTAAGCTAGTCATGTTTTCGCGCAAAATAAATAAATAAATAAGATCACTTGTTCGTCTTCACTGTTAATGAATCAGAGGCAGCATCTTAAGTAAAACGCGCAGAGCTCAGCACAAGATATAAATTTAAATAAATATCTTTTTTTTTTAGTGCTCTGTAAAACTGAAAATGTATCGTTTGGAAGATAAGTTTAAATTTCCCTTAAAGCGAATAAAAAAGAAAAGAGAAAACAAATAAACTGGAAAAAAGGGAGAAAAGTAACGATTTTGATGATAACGAAAGTAATTGCATCAAAACCGCCCTGGGCGCTTATTAAATTTTTGGACCTTTAGAGTGGGCGCTTGTTCGAGGCTAGGCGCTTACACCTTT